>NC_064812.1:20156673-20379435 GCF_023721935.1 Panthera uncia | reverse complement strand
AAAGAAAGAAAGAAAGAAAGAAAGAAAGAAAGAAAGAAAGAAAGAAAAGAAAGAAAAAGAAAGAAAGAAAGAAAGAAAGAAAGAAAGAAAGAAAGAAAGAAAGAATATTGTCAAGGGATTACTCTGGGGGTAAGTAGAACAATGGGAAATTGAATAGAACAAGCGCTTCAGTCATTTTGCCCAGGGGCTGAGGTAGCTCAGGGACTATGTATGCACTCCACAGTTATTCGTTGATTAAGAGCTGTTGGAGGAAGGTAGAAGGCTTCTAGACTTTCCCACATGTGAATAGAAGGGGTTTCCTGGTCAGAGGAAAACCTCAGGTAAAAAGTCATAGGTGCTGCCAGTTGGAAGCTAACTAAGCATGCATGGGTGTGGTTAAGTGCTGAGAGGATACAGGCAGGGTATTAATGGTATCTGGCTCATTTTAGTTACAACTCTTATGACTCTTGATCCATTTTATAAAGGAGGAAACTGAGCGAGGAGGGGTGGAATCCTTGCCAAGTCCCTCAGTTTTTCTGGAGCAGAGCTGCAATTAAAAACCCAGTGACACTATGAAATAATACTTATCGTATAGGATTGTCATGAGGGTTAACTGCACATAAACGTACCTAGCAAGTAGTGAGCACACAGGAAATAACAGGCATTCCATAATTGTCATAGTCTCGTATGCCTGGAGTTTTCCAGCAAGAGACCGGACAACATAGCACATGAGGACCCAGAGTTGGGGACCTATGTCCTAATCTCAGCAATACCAGCAAATAGCAATGATCTGGTACACTGCAATAAATCTACTCTTTTTTGTGTGTGCAGTGGTAAAAACAGACTGAAAAAGTTAGAGTTCTTCCTTTTAAATACAATTTTAATGATAGAAGAAAATAATAACCTTACTTAAAAATCTCAAAAATAATGAAAAATTAAGTGACACAAATTCTTTTGTGTGACTATTAACATTTTTGTACCCTCCCTTTTATTTCTCTTTCACACACACACACACATACACACACACACACCTATTTTTACCTGGTTGTTATCATAGTTTATGTATATTTCTGTATACAATATTTTAATACAAGTTAGAATAATTTAAGAAAGCAATGGTCTCCATATACCATTTCCAATTGAACGTGTTACCAAATTTTTAAAACTTTTTGTCTGACTGATAAAAAGTGTACTTCAGTGTAATTTCTCTTACTAGTAAGATTGAATATCTTTGCATATGTTTAAGGCTCATCGTTCTTTTCTTTCTTTAATGATAATGCATTTTCCATTGAGGTAGGCAGAGTTCTAGGATGAGAATTCAGCTCACCTGACAACTCGATTTGAACCTTGTGAAGCCTTGAGCAGAGAACCCAGCTTTATCAGGAGAGACTTCTGATTTCTACAACTATGAGAGAATAAATGATGTCTCATGCCACTAAGTTTGTGTTCATTTATCACACAGCAGTAGAAAAGTAGTGTATCCAGGCTTCTCCATAACTTCCCTATTTATTTTTAATATCATCGCAGAAGATGCCATCAGTGGCACCCGACATAACTATTTTCTTACAGTCGAACATTTAGTTTGCCTTAATTTTTTGCTATTGTAAGTACTGCGGCGACAAACAGGTTCATGCACATAGCTTTACCCATTTTTTATCATTTAATGTTTATTTTATCTTTTATATCAAACAGATAATATATTACCGGTGTCAAAATTCAAATGTATAAAATGATAAAAACAATGAAGAATTTTCTTCTCACTTCCATGCCTTGGCTATACATTTTTCTAGGCCCCAAACAATCTAAGTATTCAATTATTTTGACTCCTTCTAGAGGCATTTTATGCCTGAATGATAGCATACCACATCCACTGCTCTGTACCTTGCTTTTTCACTAAGCAATATATTTTGAAGATTCGTCTATATCAGCACCTAAAAGTCTCTGTAGCCAAATAGCATTGTATTTGTGTAAATGTACCGTAATTGGCTTAACATTTTTGTTATTTAACCATAATGTTATTTACCCATAAATATGCAATAATTTATTCTGTTGTATAAATGTACCATAATTTATTGGTTGATGAACACCTATGGGTTTTTTTTTGGAATTTTGTCCCTGGTCATCATGAAAGATAATATGGAATAAATAAACATTAGGACAACCAGAAAAGCTAGCTAAATGTTAAAAAAAAAAAAAAAAATGTCTACCTGAAGGTAGTAGAGGGTTAAAAAGAGAGTAAGGAATTACTTGGTTAGGAGCTGAGGAGAATGGAAATCCAGGACTGTGAGTGAGCCCAGCCTCTGAGGGTGCTTTATACCTGAATGAAAAAAGTGCTGAGGACTTCATGACAACCTCATGGGACGAGAAGGAGTTATGGACACTCCAAGGTGACCTCTCAACTTTGGGCTGAGACTGCAAAGGGATGAACCTGAGGAATGAATGAACCCCAAGTGACAAGCCCTCATGGGGACTGATCACATCTTCCTAATTCTGAAATTGGATTGAGATGATTCAAGATTGCTAATAGCACTTGGTGGAAGCAAAGGTAAATCTTCTCTGTTGGAATAGAACCGCAGATGACTCCCCATTATTTTTAGAAACAGTTTTACAAATAGAAAGTCCCAGCCACCCAAACCAACCAAGAAAGCCAAAGAAAGCCAAAGAAAAATTAATAGAAACAATAGGAAATAAACACAGATCCAGAGGGGTCCCAGAAATTCAGAGACTAACTTGAAAATCAACATTGTTACCATGCCCAAGGCAATAAAGAGAAAAAATTTTCAGTGGAGTATTGGAAAAAACATTGTTTTCAATCTTTTGCTCTTATAAATACGGCAACAGTGAATATACTTGTGCAAGTATATTTGTAGAGGAATATGTAGATGTGGTATTTCTGTGTCAAAAATACTTGGCAGTTGTAATTTTGATAGCTACTGATGAATTGTCCTCTCTAGAGGTGCCACCAGTTTACATTCCCGCCATCAGTGTAGGAAAGTGGCTGTTCCCACATTCTTCACAACCCATGTAGTAACACATTTTTAACGTATTTCCTAGTATGATGAGTGGGAATGGTATCTCACTGTAATTTGTATTTGCATTTATCGTCTTAAAAGTTTGAACATAATTACATATGTTTAAGGGCTATTATTTTTTCTTGAAACACCCCTTTAATTTTTCTATTGGATTGTTGATCTTTTTCATAATGTTTATGGGAGGTTGTTTTTTTTTTAATATATATTAGGGAAGTGGGTCCTCATTTCCTAAGATATAAATTGCAAATATTTTCTCACTTTGCCCTTGAGAATTCTGATTTTGGCTACTGTGGGCTTTGCTATGCCAAAATTTTTCATTGTCAATTTTTCACATTTTTTTTTTTTGTTTCATTACATCTGGTGTGGGTTTTTTGGGGGTTTTTTTTGTTGGGGTTTTTTTTTTTTTTTTTGGTCATGTTTAGGAAGACCTTTTCCACTTAGAGACTATCAAAAATCACTACAATGTTTTCTTTTACTCTTAAATTTCATTTTTAAATTATACTGTTGATCCAACTAGTCTTTTCTTTCAGACAGCCATCTGGTTATTCTGTACCATTTGTTAAATAATCTTTCTATTCCTTACTGATTTGAAGCCACTTTTATACTTAATCCCTGTGTACATCTGGGACCATTTATTTGAGTTGTTTTCTGTTTCCCGGGTGTGTCTATTCATGTAGCTATGATCTATGATCTATGATCTTTCCAAATCATTTTGCTTTATACAGTATTTTAACATTAAGGGTTGTCCCTTCTCAATATTCTTCCTTTTTAGAATTTACTTGGATGTTATTATTTATTCATTTGTATTGGCTTTGAAATCAGCTCTTTGTTTCTCAAATAAGCCTGTTGGTATATTCAGTAAAATGACACTACACATATAGATTGATTTAGAAAGAATTGACATAGGTTTTCTCCATCCAGGATCATGGCATGCCTTGTCATTTGAACACATTTTCTCTTTGTCTCTCAGAAGAATGTTACTGTTTTCTTTATCTAGATCTTAAACACTAATGGTAAGTTTGTTTTTGTCATTCCATTGTGGATGGAGTGATCAACACAAACTAGTGTTGATTCTAACTGAAGGACTACTAATTTATAGATTTGAAATGTGCACCCTGTTTTCTTGGCAAATTTGTTTGTTCTTTGTAATAAAAAAATTACCGGGGCACCTGGGTGGCTCAGTCTGTTGAGTGTTCAACTCTTGATTTCAGCTCAAGTCATCCCAGGGTCATGGGACTGAGCCCCATGTTTGGCTCTGGGCTGAGCATGGAGTCTACTTAAGATTCTCTCTCTCTCTCTCTCTCTCTCCCTCCCTCCCTCCCTCCCTCCCTCCCTCTGCCCCTCTCCTCTGTTCATGCTCTTGTGCTCTCTAAAATAAATATATATTTTTTAATTATCCCAAAAAAAACCTACAAAAAATGAAAAAAACTTTTTCAGTTTCTCTTTGGTTTTTCAAGTATACAATAAAATAATAAATACTACATTTTTAATTTTTACACCTTTAATTTTTCTTTTGCTTCATTATATTGGATTATACTTACAGAATTAAAGTTAAATAGCTGTGCTGATCATTATTTATCCTGAATAATGACAAAAATGGAGCTGCTGGTTCAAGTGAAATACATCTTTTATTATTTTGGTTTTAATTTACCTTAATTTTATTACTAGCAAGTTCTAACATTTTCTTTTCATTTAATTTTTTCTGTTGGACCTCCTGTATTGGGCCTGAGTTGATCACATTGCTTAGTTCGTGGAACTTTGTCATCTATGGGCCATGTGAGCTCCCTCTTATTTTAAATTTATTTGTTCCCCGTTATCACTATTGTTATTCCATATTCCTAACCCCTTCCCATGATAGGTTGCCATCATCATGTATTTAAAGTGGGTTGCTTTGTTTTTTATTGTGTATGTTATTGAAAAAGATCATTTGTTTCATGTACATATATGATTCATTTACATAAGTGGTTTTGTATCATGTGTCTCAGTAAGTACTGTTGCTGTGTGAACATCTGATTTGTAGCTTGTACTGCACTACGAAATTTCCTAGGGTCTGTGTATCATATTTTACCTATTCATGCTCCAACAGATGGATGTTCAGATTGCCTCTGACTCGCTGCTAAATTCTCTTCGTTTCTCCTATGTTATGGAAGAACTTCTTTGGGGTATTCATTCAGGATCTTGGGTTATATGCCTATAAAGTCATTAATGCCATTTGGGTCTTTAGAGTGGCAGCACCAGCCTGTCCTCCTATGAACAGGGCCTGAGAGCTCTTTTACCCCTCGTCCACTCCCTACCAACACCCATATGAAAGGTTTTCTATATGCTTATCCCTTGTGTGTTCATTTCTCCTGTGTAATGATTGTTCATATGTTTTTGTAAGTATTCATTTTTAATGTATCTCACATATTCTTTGTAAAAAAGCTATACCAATTTCACCTTATTGCTAGGGAAGTTTCTTGATATTTATGTTTGAAAGATTTGTTGTTTTTTTTTTTAATTTTTTAACGTGTATTTATTTTTGAGAGGGAGGGACAGTGCAAGCTGGAGAAGGGCAGAGAGAGAGGGAGACACAGAATCTGAAGCAGCCTCCAGGCTCTAAACCGTCAGCACAGAGCCCGATGCGGGACTCAAACTCACAAATGGTGAGATCGTCAGCTGAGCTGAAGTCGGCCACTTAACTGACTGAGCCACCCAGGCACCCCTATGTTTGAAAGATTTGTGATGTTCCTTCAAGCCTTACAATTTTGTGATTTAAAAGGCATTTAAAAATTATTTCTATCAGGAGTTTCTACTTTTTGTAAGAGGGGTTTAATTTTCCCACAAGCTGTTTGTCTAAATATAACAGAGAAGTAGCTGAGAATTCTAAAAAAAAAAATACTAGAACAGGGATGAGGAGGGGCCAGGAAGTCACTGGAGGCACAGCAATCATTTTAGAAATATATTTACTCACTCATTTAACAAACAATTACTAAACTTATTATGAGCTGGGCACTGTAATAAATGTTGATGATACAGAGATGAGTAAGACAGTCACCTCCCTTAAAAAACACATGTCCAGTGGAGGAGAGAGCTGTGTAAAAACAGATTAATTGCAAGAATTACTACAGAAACATTAGCAAAGCGCTGGGGACACAGGTTTCTTCCATTATGTGACTCAGGTTTTCCAATATTAAATTAATGTGTTTATTATATTGATGACACATTTTCAGAGTCATATTAGGGGAGAGAAAATAAAAGAAATAGAGATGAATCCATTGATTGTTGTATTTAGTCAACAAATATTTACTGAATGACTCGTTTTGTCATTGGGCCATGTATCAGGGATATAGAAGTAAGCAAATGTTAAATGATAACAAAAAATTATTGTCTGATTTTAAAGTTCTCAGGAGCTTTGTGCACTATGATTCATATAGCACGTTGAGCCAGAATATTTAACATATTACTTAGTCATCTATGTTGAATGTCAGAGATCATAATACACATGTGTACATGGGAGTAAGCACTTCAGTTTTGTTGGTTGTAGGTACGTAATGCTACGTCCATCTTGTTTTACTAAGAGTGAACAAAGGTGCATTAAAAGGAAGAAATGTTTCCATAAGGCAGGCGATTCTGCTTGCACGGATAGTGACCATGTCCTCAGGCAGAGATGTAATGCATGAAGTCAGTCCTCTTCAGGAATTTTCCACCACTACCCCAGGCAGAGGGATGCCTTCCATGTAAGGAAGCTGGGTGCGTGCAAGTTCAATGGTATGTGATGGCAGAGGTTGGTTGTGAAAAGTCTGTGAAGAATTCTAAAAGCTACAGGTGATATAAATTTTAAAACTAGATATAGTCATTTTATTTCTAAGGCAATAGTGGGGTTCTTTGAAGCCCAGAGAGTCTAGAGAAGAACAATTTTCAACTATTCTTTCTTTAAATCCCCTTGAGGAAATATATCCGACCCTGAGGTAGCCTCCCATCATCATTCCCTAACTATGGAATAGCCCAAGGTTTAGATGTGACTGACTCCATCCCCAGATTAACTGTGATAATCCCATCCTCCTTTCCATGTTGATTGGTTCATTGGCAGCCAGAGAGGCCTTGGTGGAGGAGGAGAATCGAGCTAGACTTTGAAGACAGAGTAGCATTTTGATAAGTGGACAGCAAATTACAAGCAAAAGTGAAGAAACAGGAATATGCAAAGTTTGCTTAGGGATGGTGAGTAAACCTTTTTTAACTAGAGCAAAATGTCTTTATCTCTCAGAGCTGCCCAGGTGATTAAACTCAATTCTTGCATTCAGTAAACAATTATTGAATGGTACATAGGGTAGTACTAAGTAATAGACAGGCTTCAAAGGAAGTTGCCTCAAGGTTGAGAAACCCCACAATAAGGTAAACCCATTGGTTTTAGAACTAAAAAGGCCTAAGACATCATGTAACACAATCCATTTCAAGTACAGACTGAGGCCCAGATAGCTTAAGTGAATGGAAGCAGCAAAGTACACAGGGAAAAGAACAAGTTGTCAGAGTCATTTAAACTCTTTTACTTTAATTTCCATCACCAGACAAGTGGCAGTAATAGCACAAGAAGCTGTCCTCGCTATCCAGGGAAACAACATAAGCAAAGTGTCAGACGCAAAATAGATACTAAGTAAATATTCTCTTTCATTTTCTTTCTTCCCTTTATTGATAGCAACACAGAAATCCTATAGCAGAGTTAGGAATAACTCTGCTTGACTCCCAGGACACCTCCCTCCTGCACAGGACAACAGTCCATTATTAGAAATCCCATGGGAAGGAACAACAGAGGCCTCTGACTTTCTCCAAAGAGGAGGAGCTATCTTCAAAAACTTATCCAGTTGTCTTACGTACCAAGCTCATTCTCTTCTCCAGACCTGTGAACACCTTGATTCTGAATCCTCACTCCTGTGGGAATGCTTTTCTTCCTCCTTTCCATCAATCCAAATCCTCTCATTCATTCATTTATTCAGACATTCAGTCTTCATGGAATCAGGGAGTCATTAGACCTCTACTGAGCACTTATTTTGTGGCAGGCACTGGGATAGGAGCTGAGGTAACAGCACCAGAGAGAAGAGCCTGCCTTCAAGGAGTCTAGCTGGAGCACAGTCTACTTCAAGCACAGATATGCTCATTCTAGGGAAGTTAAGGGATGATGTTATAGAAGTATGGGCATGATATCTTGAGAACATTGGACAGGGAAAACTAGGTGTGCCTGAAAGGTCTCTGCCATTATTCTACTGCAATTACATATCCATCATTTTCTTGTCTGCCTCCAATTACACATAAAGATGGCCACACACAATTGAGCCCATAGGTACATATACTGCTCAGTACATATCAGTGTAGTGATATCAGGATGTGAATAGGTATAAGGTGTGTATCTAGCCAGGAAGGACCAAGGCAATCCAATCAAGGGACCTCAGGTTTATCTAGAAAAGCAAGGAGTCATGCCCAGGGGTAGAGGATGGATAATTCCGTCATTAACAAACTTTAGTATGGGCCTACTGCAGTGTTTCTAAATCTTGGTGGCACATAGAATTATCAGGGGGTGGGGGGGCATTTGAAAAATACAGATGCCCGAACCATATCCTAGACTTGTGGAAGCAGGATCTTTTGGGATGAAGCACAAGCATATGGGTGTGACATGTGGTTGATTCTGATGATTAATTAGCAGGGGTTGGGAAGCACTGGTCTATTTGGTGCCAGACATTTGCAGAACACTGAAAATGTACAAGCAGTCCTATTCATGCCTTAGAAGACAAATCTCTGTCCTAGAAAAACTAAGTCAGGTGGGAGAGACAGGCAAGCGAAGGTACACAATCAAGCAGATAAGCTCTTCGATAGAGACAGGTATGAAGTAATGTTGGAACTAAGATGAGAAGGACCAGTATGCTTCTGGGAAGTGGGGGAAGCTCAGTAATGTTGCATTTGAGATGAGATACAAAGGATGTGCAGGAGTCTCCCAAATAAGAAGGTGTGGGAGGCTATCCCAGGCCTAGGACTGAGCTTCTAGTTCCCACTGGGCTTAGCCACCAGGTCCGATGATGTGGAGGGACGTCTGAGGGAGAAGGATCAGGGCGCATACATCCTGGGACTGGGCTCTTAGGTGTGTCTGAGGTGAAGATGGTGATGTGATGGATTGCATTAATGATTTATAGCTGTTTCATATACCATTTTTATTTCTTTCAATCAGACCTTTATACCTAGGAAACAGTCATAAACAGAACTTGCAGTGGGAATACTCAAGAAGGGCAACAATTCCCTCAAATTTGAAAACAAAAGCTTTTTGTGTTAAGTCTAAAAAATTCAATGGTGAGATCATAAAAAAGGGGGAAGGGCAGAAAGGGGTGGGGTCATTCTGCAAGGGCAAGGCATGGACATAGGAGCAAGGTTTTCACCTAGGAATTTCAAGTTCAGTGTGGCTGGGGCAAAGCACGGGGGGGAAGGCTGTGTCCGTGGATAAGGTGGGGGAGGAAGGTGTGCTCTGAGCTCTTGAAGGCTTCCGATGCTCTGCTGTAGGGTAGACGTCACCCAGTTTGCACTGGGGAATCCTAGTTATTTTATGTAGGACGGTGCTAGGGTCATTATTCCTTTTCTGAAAGGTCATTCTGAGCGTGTGTATATTTTCTTTCTCCGACAGAATTGTAAGCATGCAGTCAACAGGAATCATATCTTGACTTTTTTTTTTTTTTTTTTTTTTGGTATCACCAACAGTGTTTAGCAGAGCAGGGGACACATGTTGAGATGTCAGTAGTTAATGGATTCATTAATTATTTGAGCAGCACAATCCCATACACAAGTGAATGTTGTAATATGGCTATTACAACCCATGTGGTGCTTGCTCTTTAGAGATCTCAAGCAATCTTAAGCTGGGATTCTTAATTTTAACATGCACACAAATCACCTGGGGATCTTGTTAAATGTGATTCTGATTTATTATGTCTTTGGTGGGGCCTGAGATCTTGCATTTCTAACAAGCTTCCAGATGCTTCTGCTGATGACAATTTGGATTTCTGTATTTTGAGTGGTAGGGATCTTGAGATTCCACTGCCTTATTTGGAAAAGTTCCAGTAGTGGGGTCATCTGTGAACTGTGGAACATTCTACAGGGATTGTGGAAATGAAGAGGCTTCCCCTTGAGAAGCTAAGACTCCAGACAGCTCCCTTGGGCCTGGTTCTGAAGGCAACCACATGTCTCTTTGGCCCCTGGGGTAGATATTGATATTGTTTGCCTTTAAAGAAGCGTCTGGACGGGGCGCCTGGGTGGCCCAGTCGGTTGAGCGTCTGACTTGGGCTCAGGTCATGATCTCACAGCTCGTAGGTTCGAGCCCCGTGTTGGGCTCTGTGCTGACAGCTCAGAGCCTGGAGCCTGCTTCTGCTTCTGTGTCTCCCTCTCTCTCTGCCCCTAACCCACTCACATTCTGTCTCTGTCTCTCTCAAAAATAAATAAACATTAAAAAAAATTTTTTTAAAAATAAAATAAAGAAGCATCTGGTGCTGCTGCTAGTTTCGTCCTTGCCCTGCAAGTATTGAGTTCCAAAGAAAATCCATTAGTAACAGTGGAGTTGATAATAGAACAGCACATTAAGTCAGAGGACTCTAAAAACAGCATGCTGTCAGCGTGTAATTTGTTTAGGCCCAAGTAGAATGGAGCGTTTTCTCGGGAATTTTCAAGTTTGAAATTGGATTATGGGCCACTTTGTAACTTCTTGATGTTTTCCTCTGTGAAAATGGTCTCATGGCCATACAATGGCAAGCTGGAAGCCCCTCAGGGCTCACCAGCTAGTAGGCATGAAGACGGCCACATTGGTTAGGCTAAAGTCTGGCAGCTTGGTACCACTCATCACCGTGACCAGGGGCTTAGGTTTCATTCTGAGATTTCCTGACCTTTTTTCTGGCTGTCAAAGAAGCACCAGGCCACATCTGCCTCCGTCCCCAGTGTTAATGCGTGTTATTGCCTGTACTGGCATCTTTCAGCCATGGACCCATGATGGCTGCTCCATCTCAGACAGCTCCCCATGACACTACCAGTCTCCTTCATATCCACTCCATGCACGGGTATGGCCATTGCTCACTTGGGCCATAGCTGGGAGGTAGTCTAGGGTAGCAGCAAATGGAATTATCTCTGGACAGAATGCCTCATATCAGCTGTGGGACTTGGGCATGTTCTCTAACCGCTCTACACCTTAGATTTCTTACCTGTAAAATGAGGTTAACTGGAGTTCTATAATCTCAAGATTGTTGAGAAAATAAGGTCATCCACTTAAGCTCCTAACTCTATTCCTGGCACATAGAAAATGCTCAGTGAACAGTATTATTCTCACAGAATAATGGTTCTGGCCTGGGCAAGCTTCAGGCTTCAGCACAGCTGAGACCAGTTAGTTAACAAGTTTTCATGACATGGTTGATGGCTCTGGGATAAGAGAAAGGGGGAAATGCAACTGCTATTTGATATGGAGATGCTCAGGTATGATAGACCCAAGTGCTTTCTCCTGGGGTCCCTCTCAGGGGCTTCCTGGCATGCCTTCAGGGCTGTCTTTCTATGACAAAAGATGTTTTTGCTGCAAAAGGATGTCCTTGAACTTATCTAGACTCCTTTGAGACCAGGCTCAGAGGTAAATTTTGTCATCCCGGGCTCCATTTCATTTTCCAGCATCAACTCCTCCTTGAGGTTACTGATAGTAGAAATCTCCACTCCCTAGAAAGGGAGCCTTTATCCTACTCCAGGGTGTCACCTGGCCTTGGAACGAAGGCCAATCCTCTTTCCCCCCCAGTCTTGCCCCAGGGCTCACTCTCTTTCCTTCATGCAGAGACTAAATAACTGAACTCTTGACTCAATTCATACTTAATTTCTATTCAGGCTCATGTGAGAGATAATCTCATAATAATAATAATGATAATAATAATAACAACAACAAAAACTAATTTTTCTCATGTTTTCCTTGCCCCATGGCCTCTAAAATCATCTTCCTAAAACATGCTTCTTCTTATTCCACTATCTACTTGAAGCCATTGTGCCCTCCCTGGCACTTAGGAGATGAAATTGACGTTAGCATAAGCATCTCTTTATATGTGCTGGTCTTTTGTCCTGAGATGCTCTTTGGGCCTTTGTTTTCACCCACTCAGCCATCATGGCCGAGCTCATATCTGACTTCCTCTGGGGATAGTTCCTGGCACCTGGCTGCATCCCCAAACCCCGGACATCGGCCAGGATCCCTCCTCCAGGCCCCCTTGACGCTCTGAACCTTATTCCATCACATGGCAACACACAATAATTCTCTTCCGGTTCTGCCTCCCCT
Organism: Panthera uncia; assembly: GCF_023721935.1. NCBI lineage: Eukaryota > Metazoa > Chordata > Mammalia > Carnivora > Felidae > Panthera > Panthera uncia. The sequence continues at coordinate 20,367,126 of NC_064812.1, read as the reverse complement.
CTGTCAAAGAGATAGCCTCCAGTCACAGGAGTGGCAGTGAATGAACTAATGCACATTAGTTCACTCACATTTTCCGAGTTCTTTTTTGTCCACTCTGTCCTCCGATCCTTACTATAGGTCTGTGAGGTAAGTAAGACACATATGACTGTGATCTCTGCTTTCTATATGAGAACAGGAGTTTCTGACTAGTCCGTGGTCTCCTGTCAGCTATGTGAGGGCAGAGGCAAGTAAACTCAGACTGAGTTCTTAGGGCTGTAATCCCAGTGCCCCTTTTCACTACTTTTTATTGCTTCCATTTGACAGAAACTAAACCCTGGTAGGAAAAGGGTCCCAAGGGAGACAAGGCACGGGGCCAAGGAAGACTGAGGGAGACAGCGACCTGCCGAGGCACTGGAGCTGCAGAATCACTGGGGCTCACAGGTAAGGCCGTTGGGTGCAATGAGAACCCTGGGGTGTACTGTTGGCTGACTTCATGACTTGAGGGAACATGCTGTTTGATTAAGACGAGGTAGATAGGAATGGAGACAAAGAGAAACACCTTGAAAACGACTTTTATGCAAGACCAGACCACACTCAAAATCCGGTCTCAGGCACCACCTCGCAGAGTGCCATTCCTTTCCAGCAGCCCTCTGGATTGCTCTAAGTGACGAGGGATTAATTTTATAAAAGTCTTGAACTGCTGCTAAGAGTCCTTTTTAAACCTGAAAGCAAAACAAACAAACATGAAGTCCTACGGAGCCGAGAATAAGCTCCGAGAGGGAGTGAGAGCGTCGGAAATAGTTACTGGGATGGAGGAGGGGACCATGATGTACCTTGTTTCAAACCCCCACCGGCACTGTCCGCTCACCCACCCGCAGGTTCCGTGGGCAGTCTGAGCTCGGCCGGGGGCACCGGGGGGTGTCGCAGGGAAGATGCCAGGATGGGAGGGCTCAGAGCTATTTCAGACTCAAGGCTGACATTCACGGAGACCTTAAGTTACGTCATGAAAACCGTCTGGACTTTAGGCCCCCTTATGCCAAATGCGGTTTCCAGAAAAAGGATCCGCCGCATATTTGGAAGCCCATCAACCAAACGAGTCGTCTCGTCACTTTCGTGCATGAGATCTTTTCATTTGTGAAGAGCATATTATTTTGCTTAATTATGGGCTTTGAGGAGATGGCGTAGAGCAGCGGAAAAAGCATGAGCCGGGAGTCAGAGCGACCTGGGTCTGAATCATGGCCCTGCCGTCCACCAGCTGTGGGGCCCTGGCCTGGTGGGTCTCAGTCTCCTTGTACATGAATAGACAATAATTTAATAAAGACCCATATCGTAGGGCAGTTGTTAGAGTTGGACTGTTAGTGCATGTCAAGAATCTTGTCCTATTCTGCTACTCAGATATTTAGTAATCAGTCACTAGTATTAATAAAGTGACTGACTTTTAACATGGTAACATTTGGTAAGTGAGATTTCATGTTCACTCCAGAAATATATATGTAGTGGTATCTTATATATAATCTTTTGCTGGCTAAATATACTGTCTATATTAAGTTTCCATTTCCCAGTGGAACTTGCTGTATCAAAACCCCTCCCCAGGCTCACCTTTCTTTAGGGAGTTTTCTTAGATGGACCCTCACCGGTGCCCTCCTGGTGCTGAATTCTTACTGTTTATTTTATAATCATCTATACCATGATTAATTATGCTTTTCTTAAGGAAGGGTGCATTCTGAAAAGAGAGAGGATTATCTCTATCATTCAGTCACTCATTGCCTAAGACTTGAGTCTTCATCACCAGTATGGGGATAATATTTAACCCATGTGTCTTACAAAGGTTATTTTGCCCCTGAAAAAAAAAAATCAGGTAAGATCATAAGCGGGAAAAGATTTTCTAAATCATAACAGGTAAGTAAATTCAAGTGATGACATGATTTTTGGTATAGATCCTTTTGCAGCCGATAGGAAATGTCTTTGTGCTGTGGCCACCTGCCTGGGAGTCACCTTGAGGTTACTCAAAGCCTCTCTCCACCACCGGATGTTAGGAGATTGGGTAACTTTCTTGAGTAATTGTCTCCTCTGACTCATGTTCCTTGCGATCCCCAGAGTGACCTGTGTGCTACTCAGGATGAGCAAGGAATTTCTTCTCTGGAATTAAGGGATAGCCCCAAACTTTCAGCTTAGTCTTTTTTTAACACAACTTCTAGAACTACTTACCTGAATAGCCACAGAACAAATCTGTGCTGCTGTTGGATTCATGTTTGCTGAAATATATTTTCAGTACATACTCTGGAAGGGCATAGAATTTCCACTTCTCTATTGAGATTCTGTTCATGGATACCCATCTCTCCTTAAGACCCAGTTGGGATGGGAGAACATAGTTAACACATAGCATGAGTATGAAGAAGTCATCAAGACATACCTTTTAGGTGTACTTGACCATCTTTCTTTCCTTACTTTCTCTGTTTCTGGCCTCTCTCTCTCTCTCTCTCTCTCTCTCTCTCTCTGTGTGTGTGTGTGTGTGTGTGTGTGTGTGTGTCTCCGTGTGTGTCTCTCTCTCTCCCCTCTATTTCTCCCTTTCCCTCTTTCCCTTCCTTTTTCTCTTTTTAAGTCCTTTCCCTTTCCTACTTCCCTTTTATTACACTCTTTCCTAGTCATTCCCAGGCATAAGTCATTACCTTTGTTACATGTACTCAGAGTACAACAGTTGTGGGCATCTAGTCCAGGTCTGAGATTCTAATCCTTTGCTCTGTATTGTAATTACCTAGAGAGCTAAAAGATACTGATGCCTGGGCTCCAGTTGAGCTAATATCTCAGGGAGGAGGGGGATCCTAGGCCTACTACTTTTAAAAAGCTTCCAAAAAGATTCTAATGTGCATTCAGCTTACACTGGTTGAAGATATTTGGAGAGAAAAGATATGACAGAACTATTCTAAAAATAAACTAAAATAAGATTTATGGCTCAAAGAACTGCAATCATGTGGTTTGGCCACACTTGCTTGTTTTCTATCCATCAAATAACAAGTATTTTTTGAGAACCACAGAAAGAGTGGCTGGTTATGCCCAGGCAAAGCTTTTAGGTGAGTTTCAAAGATAAGGCTACTAAACACTTTTATATACATTGAATTATTCAACCTTCTCAACAACTCTAGGGGGCCTTATTTTTCCTTCCAGTTTACAAGTGAAGAAGCACAGGCACTGAGGGATTGCTTAAACAGCTCAAGGTCTGACCACTAGTTAGAAGTGGAGCCAAGAGATATGAATGCAGGCATTGTGCAGTCTTCCTTTTAATTATCACATGATACCTCCTCTCTGCATTGACAGATAAGATGAAAACACAGACATTTACTGGAGCAGTGGTTCTCAATCTTGGCTGCAAATTAGAATGATTAAGGGAGTTTTGTAAAAATGTCCTTTGCTCAGGTCACACCTTGGACCAATTTAATCCCCCAGACTCAAGAACGGAACCCAAACATCAATATTTTTTGAAGTGTTGCAGCTGACAAAATTGGAAACTACTGAATTAGAGGGAAGAGAGCAATATAAATGAGAGTCATCAGGATAAGCTTCATAGGTAATATTTCACCTGAACTTGGCATGAGACAGAGTAATGCCCTCCCCCGCCAAAGATGTCCATTTCCTAATCTCTGGGAATAATTTCTGTTACCTTATATGGCCAAGGGGAAGTAAGGGTGCAGAGATGTTAAGGTTGTTAACTAGCTGATGTTAAAATGAGGAGTTAGCTTGGATTATTCAGGTGGACCCAATGTAATCACATGGGCCCTTAACTGTGGAAGAAACAGGCAGAGGAGGGAGAACCAGAGAGATGGTAGCATGAGAAGGACTTGGCCCAATTCAGCTGGCTTTGAAGATGGAGAAAAGACTCAAGGAATGCAGGTGGCCTCTAGCTGGAAAAGACAAGGAAACAGGTGCTACCCCAGAGCATCCAGGATGAACACAGCCTTGCCAACACCTTCAGTCTAGCCTAGTGAAACTCATTTTGGACTTCTGACCTCTAAAACTATAAGAAAATGAATTCATATTGTTTAAACCCCTGTTCATGCTAATTTGTTTCAGCGGTAATAAGAAATTAATACAGTGCCTTAAAAAGGATGGGTTTAGAGAAATGTGTGTTGAGTGTGAAAAATACCCATTTAACTGCAGATCTGACTTTCTGTGTATAAGTATCTATGTGCTGCACCCTTCACATCTCTGCCCTATGCAGTGACTCTACGATGTATCTGTAGCCTGCAGTTGAGCTCGACTTCACACTCAAGACTCTAGAATCAGCACTCCTTCCAATTACCATACTGTGTACTTTTCCTCAGGAAGTTCCACAACAACTTAGGATCCTGACGGTTTGGATTCTAAATGGCAGTGGTAATGGTGGTAGTAGAAGTGGAGAGGAGAGGATGAATCTAGGAAACCTAGAGATGAAAATCAGCCCAGGGGAAATTAGGCTACTTGAGAAGGACAAAGGAAAGACAGAGCCAAAGAAATCTACAGATGTTCAGCTGTGGCAGGCTTAAAGGGTGGTGGGTAGTATCTCTGATAGAATTGAAGGTGCTAGAAAACAGAACAAATCTGGGGACTGGGATGGCACAGGGTGATGGCATTACAATAAAGAATTTGACTGGGAAGGAGACTCTAATCTATGGACTATCCCAAGTGATGAAGAGTATCATTTTTATGTTAATGAAATGGCTCCCAGTAGGCCCCTACTTAATTGTAGCATAGGGGCTGGTCACAAGAAAGACCCACCATGTCGATTAGTGAGTTGGGACTTTGAGCTTCCTTGACATCTGTGGCATGGAGGAGGGCTAGAAATTGAGCCCAATCAATCATGCTCATGGAATGAAACCCCAGTAAAAACTAGACAGTGGAGCTTCTTGGTTAGTATACACATTATTGCTGTGATGTGTGTGTGTGTGTTTGGGGAAGGGGGGAGGTGATGCCTGTGATTCCCCTGGGAAAGGGCACAGAAGCTCCAGGTCTAGGACCTTCCCAGATCTTAACCTCTAGGGGGATCCTTTGTAAAAAGTATAATCATAAGTATAGTGCTTTCCTGAGTTCTGAGAGTCATTCTAGCAAATCATTGAATCTGGGGGCATGGGGCACCCCTTTCTTTTGTAGCCAGTCTGTCTGAAGTTTCTGTGGCCTGAAGATCCCTGAGACTTGCGGCTGGTGGCTAACCTCTGAAATGGAGGTAGTCTGGTGGAGGACTTTGCCCTTAACCTGCGAGGTCTATGCTGCCTCCGGCTAGTTAGTGTCAGAATTGAATTCCTCCTCACCTTCTTGGGAGATACTACATGACATAAATATCCATGGGCAAAACTCAGAAGTATGTGAAACTAGTTTCCCCCTCAACACTAAGGCCAAAAGAAAATGCAGAGAACATTGAATACAACATTAAAGTACTCACATCGTACTTCTTAATTGTCCATTCTGACTTCCCCAATGTCCTTGAGCCAGCGTGATGGAATGAGATATGAGGGTGTCTTAAAGACAAAATGCAGTGCAAATGGAGTTTCTGTTACTCACTTGCTGTGAAATGGTGGGCATGTAACTTATTCTCTTTGGGCTATAGCCCTTTATCTTTAAAATGGGAATATTAAGCCCTAATTTGGAAAACTGCTAAGAGAATGCACATAAAACGGTAAGATCTTGGCATATGAGAGATGTTCAGTGATTGTTATTTTCAGCTGTCCTTTAAGATTATTTCCAATTGGAATGGTTCTTTCTGAGCGAGATTTCCTTCTATCCAGTTTATCAAAAGGAAGTCAAAGTGATTGATGTGGCTTCACTGAACACTCAGCGAACTATCGGACTTTGGGGGGATATGCTGACTCAACCTCTCAAATGTCAGTGGCTGTTAGAGAGTTTTGTGTTTAAGAGGGTCTTACTGTAATTGAAAAATTCACCATCTCTGCTACGCGTCAGAAGGGAGAAAGAACATCCCTACAGCGCCTGTATCTGCGGTCTCTGCGATGCTTGCAATGGCCTGGTGCCACATTTGTCCAAACTCATCCCGGCTGCAGGTGCGCTGTGTGGATGCTCTGAACAGCACCATTGCCATCGGCACACCATAAGTTTCGGTGACTTGTCCAGGGAGGACCAGCATGTCTGGGGCCCAGAATGAAAGCCAGGCCTCCATGTCCCTTCAGCTGCCTCCTCCGATCTCGCCTCTCTTCCATTTTGTGGTAAAGTGGTTTCAGCTCTGAACCAAATAACCAGCATCGTTTCCTGGAGGAACGCCCGTGTTTCATTTCCCTCAAATGATCACACAAAATGGTTGGGTGCCATCCCTCATGTGAATTTCTCTCTTGCGAAGGAATAGGTTTTAAAAAACACTTGCCTACTATGCCAAGTGCTGTGATAGTAACTTCCGTGGGGTGACCGGATAAGCTTCTGTGGTTTTATTCTATCAGTTGTGCAGACAGGGAGGCTGAGCCCCAAAGCAATTACACTATTTAGGAGAAGAGACAGGATTTAAAATTAGGTGCGTCTCACTTCCAAACCCTTTTTCCTTTACTGAAGGTTCATTAACCCACGTGGGCCTGCTTCTGAGAAAGACAACTACTTATCTGGAGGTAGAATTTGCTCTTATTTTTCTTTTATTCCAAGACCTGATCAGATTTTATTTTTTCTAGAACCTTTATGATGACATTCCCTATTCTTTAAGTGTGGCTTAGTCAACAGAGCATATTTTCAAATAATTAGGAGAACATACAGTGCCAGCTACACCCAAGTGCCAGTCTGTTGGCTTTAAGTTTTTTTATACCCAGTCTCAAATCCATGGCTTGGATTTAAACAGAAATTTATTCTGGAGGCTTTAGCACAGCTTACTTCTTTTGCCATCGCCTCTTAGTAAGCAAATCCTGGATGCTTTCCTTGCCACGAGTGCTTAATGGCAGAGTACATCTTGTCACCATCCAAGGCAGATCCTTTTGAGTGGCATATTCCCGTGGCTGGAGGGAAAAATACGATCCAGATCCCACAAAAAACAGATGGAGTTTTCCATGCAAAACCATTACTCTTGGGTTCCTGGCTAGTGGATTTCTGTTTTTCAAAATTGTGGGTTTTTTTTTTTCCTTCTTGACTCTTGCTGTCCCTCTGTCTCAGGAGTAATGTTTGGTATCTCAAGCTTAAATCCAAAGATGTAATCGAGATAGACCATTGGAAGGATGTATAAGACTTGAGATAGCTATGACTAGGTCAGGCAAATATTACACCCAGCCCAAGAAATAGACAATAATAGAGGTCCCAGTAAAAGAATGGTGGATGTCAGGGGAATTCAGCTGAAGTAGGCTTTTAGGAAAATGATGATGATATGATAACTGGGTTATTGGGATTTAATGAGATGATATCTGTAATGGTCTTAAGTGTAGGGCTCTGTTCCTCACAAGTTCTCAATAAAGGGCCCTTCCTGTGAGTACCACGGTCAATGTAGAAACAAGGGCAAATCAGCTGAATCAGTGACTTCCTAGCTTTTGCCTTTATAGAACATTGTTTCTCAAAACCTAAATGGATTCAGATCTAATAGGAAAGCATTTCGTAAATTGTAGAGAGTATTATTATTGCTGTTATTATTTCCATGACATCAGCATCAAGGGAGACAGTTAAACTGTCAGGTGTGAAGTACAATGATAGTTACATGCACAGTGGGATTAAACCCACTCCAAGAGAGAAAACTGGTGGTTCCCCATTTTCGTTATGAGAAGCACAAAGTTAAACAAGAATCTTGATAGGACTGAGGAGCTCTGAGTTCTGACAGCAGCTGTGCAATTTAATTTCTTGCAGCCTCATTTGGATCCTCAAGGATTACATACAGTATTCCCCAAAATTTCCCAATAAGAGCTCTAGCACTCCAGTCCTGACCCGTGACTCAAAATTCATCCTGGGTGGATGCTAGGGAATGTACATTTTGAACAAACATCCCAAGTGATGCCTTTGATTAGGTCAGGTTGATAAACACTAGGATGGAACAATCTATAAAGGCCACCTACTCTAAAACCCCAAGAAAGTAGGAGTTTCTATTAAAGACACCATTTTTACCCAATCTCAACGTCAGAATGAGAGCTGTTAAGTCCTGAAATTAGGTTCCATTGGCTGTGTGTGTGTGTGTGTGTGTGTGCACATGCATGTGTGGTGTGCATGTGTGTACATGTGTGCATGTGTGTTGGGGGGAATCACTATAGCAATAAGATGCTTTAAAAGTGCTTAAATCAGAGGTCATCACTCTCCAGGAGGGTTTAGGAATGGCTGGACAAGGCAGGAGGGATAAACAGATGACCTCGTGTTGTCTTTCAGAAACCTGTGATTCCATGAGAACGACACAGGTTTTATGCATGATCTGTCCTGTTTACCTCCTCTTGTCTGAAGTCAGTGAGTCATGAAAAACCAAAATTGCTATTGAAATGTCAATTTGGAAGAACGTCTTTGTTTTACTTAGAAGGATTTTTGTGGAAATATGACTTAAGCTTTTGTGTCTCAGAAGATGAGGTGGATTTCCCTGGGAAAAGACTCAAGAAAACCCAAGGAAATGGGAGACTTATTTTGTATTAAATATTTGGAAAAAGACAGGAATCTCAATCCGTTAGTCATAACCAAATGCCCAGTGATGGTGCTTCGCCTCTGATGACTATCCTGGAAAGATTAATGATTCTTTACTGTGACCTTTCCTTTCCACTCTGGGCTCCCACCTGCAGTCTGAGTTGCCTATTTACCTCGTGGCTGAACTGTTTGAATGGTCAGCTCTTCTGGTTTAATAGTCTCTAGCCTATCCCCACTCCAATCCATTCTATACGCTCCTGCCACAATAATCTTGAAATTCTGCTTTGCAGACATCAATACCTTTCTTAAAACTTCAATGGTTCCTACTGTGTTTATAAGTAAATATTATGAAATTGAAGATTATCAGAAGGATAGAACCTCACAGTCATTGCAGTTAGCTCCCCAAATCCAAATACCTTTGTCTGGCAATCAAGGACAGCTTATTTACTCTATATATTAATCAGGACTCTTGTTTATGAATTACAGAATCTGGCTTGGGTGAGAAGGGAAGGTCAATGGTTCATGAAACTAACAGGAAGAAAAGATGTGGCTGGAACCAGGGGCTTGAACATCATCAGGCTTCTTTGCTTGTCTCTTTTTCCTAGTTCTCTCTGATAGCTCCCTTTCTCTGTGGCCTCTGGCAACTTTAGGATCACACTTTTATAGATTTTCATTGTACAGAAAAAAAATTGCCTTTAATTCCAAATGCAGACATCCTAAGGAAGGTCTCTCACTGAATGCCCTGGTGTAACAATGGGAAGAGTTGGGTGCACAGAAACAGAGGCTGTTATTGTCAGACCCCATTGGAACTATGTGGTTGAGTTGGGGGTGGGGGTGGGAGAGAGCAATTCCCTAAAAGAAGGTGGTGCTGACCAGACTAAACCAAAGAGTTCTGGGTAGATAAAGCAGTTAGTTTTACAACCCACAGTGTGCTATAATAAACTTCTTTGAGCTATTTTATTCTACTCTTTGAATTTTTATATAAACTACATGAGTCTAGACAATGTTTCCTCAACATGTTATGTACATTTTAGCCACTATGGCTTTTCCAGTACAATTCCTTATGTCTACATCCCACTTCCTTCTCTCTGCCTAGATGTGACCACAAGACCTAGCTGAAGTTACTGCTTCTTGGCCTGCCCTGGGCTTCAGAGATGACATTTGATGAATGTGCCATGTTTATGCAATTCAATTGGTACTAAGTATATATCATCTGGCATTAGCAATTACTCTGCCACGTGTATATCCTGTCTCTCCAACTCTCTTAGAACCATCTTCAGGACAGATGTGTTTAAACTCAGCTGCAGAAATAATTGCTTCTGGTTATTATTACTATTAAATTCCTGTTTTATAGTTTCCTAGGTTTGAGGAAAGAGAAATTTGGAAAATAACAGCAAGAAAGTCAAAGAATTAGAGAGTATAGTTGTATTCAATATCAACAATCATACAGTAATTGAACTGGCGTCAGCCTCTGTTTTGAGCTTTGATCAAGGGAAGATAATAATAAAAGTTTATCCCTTAGATTGAGTTTGGGTATCAGTTAGGAAACATCTCCAAAGGCACAAAGTATTTTGAAAAGAAGCTACTTCCAGGGCTATCAGTCTCCCCATTGGCAAAGAAAAGCATAGAGTTTTCTGTTCTCAAAGCTCTCCCTTTCTCTTACACCGATTTCTACACCCAAGCATAAACACTTTTGTGTTTGACAGGGATGGTTTCACCAATAGCAAATTAAAACAACCCAAAACTATGCTCCTGGGAGTAATGATGGCTTGCCACTTTATCTCTTGCTTAGAACTGGGTATAAAGTTGGCACACCTGGTTAGCTCAGTTGGATAAGCATCCGACTTCAGTCCAACTTCCTGGGTAAGCTCAGGTCATGATCTCACGGTTTGTGAGTTCAAGCCCCGTGTCGGGCTCTGTGCTGACAGCTCAGAGCCTGGACCCTGCTTTGGATTCTTTGTCTCCTCCTCCCTCTGCCCCTCCCATGCTCATGCTCTCTCTCTGTCTCTCAATAATAAATAAATGTTAAAAAAAAAAAAAAAAAAAAGAACTGGGTATAAAGTACACTGTATTGAGTACTACAATTTGGCACTCAAAAATATTATTTTCAATGAATTAACAAATTAGATTTTCAACATATGAATAAAATACTGGATAGTCTATTGAATAAGATACTTAATAAAATAAGTAGAATAGAAAATCCTGGTTCATAAGTAAAAACTTCATAGAATATTTTACATGACCAGTCTAGAATAAGGATTTCAAAATTATTTCTCAGTCTATATTCTTTAGTCCACAATACTAATCCATCAAAAATACTTCACAACTGGTGTAGGTTTCTGGATGAACAAGGGGACACAGTGCATTTGTACTCATGAGGATAGTTTAAACTCCCACCCAAACTGTCATATCAAATTTTTAAACAACAGAATTGACCAGTTCTAGCTTCTTCCTGGAAAGAATGTAGAGACATGGAATTAGTGTTGTTCTCAAATTTATGACAAAAAAAAACAAACTAAATTCACTTTCATGACTTAAAAAAAAAAAAAAACCATTGGCTCTACAACACCAAGAGTGAACCCTAATGTAAACTGTGCACTTTGGGTGATAATGATGTGTTAGTGTAGGTTCATCAGTTGCAACAAACACATGAGTGTGGTGGGCAAGTTGATAGTAAGGGAGGCTGTGCATGTGCAGGCCCAGGAAGGATGTGGGAAATCTCTGTACCTTCCTCTCAATTCTTCTGTGAACCCAAAACTTCTCTTAAAAAATAGTCTTAACTTAAAACAAACAAACAAGCCAACCACTCATGAGAGACCTGAGGTCACAGAACAAATATGGCCCCAAATCTAAAAAGAGATAGTGATTCCAGGGAGAGAGGGCACACAAATATGTGCTTCTCTGGGGGGTAGATGCAACTGAACATGAATCGGAAGAGCTCAGCTAGGATAGCTCAGAAGTTGGTTAAGGCTATGTGTGGGCTGGTGGAATAGAGTGGAACTGGGTGCTGCAGAAACTGAAGGGGTCTGCACCCTTTTTGTTGCTTTGCAACCTTGGGAGCTTCTCAGGTGAAATCAGAAATTGGTCCCCATACATGGAGAGCAAGGGGAGACTGAAGAAAGACACAGACCACTCTAGGTGGTAGGTGTCAGTCTTAATTAGTAAGAGAATTACATACAAGGCTTGTCTTGGGTAGTTGTAAGATGAGTAGATCTCTGCACCTGCCCGCCAGATTCTTAACGTTTATATAGAGGCCTTAATGGGGGATCTGTCGTGCATTCAGTCCAGATGGTCCCAATAACCCATTGCTCTCCTGGGCTACCCTAGAAATGGCTCCTAGTGCGGGAATGGTGGGAAGAACGTATGTTCCAAGGACAGGGGACTAGGTGAGGAGTCTCCAGTTGCCTTCTGTTCAGCTCTCAGGTCAACCAGTGATCACAGCCACTTGATGACCTCCTTCAGCACTTTTGCAGGCTCTTTCTCCATGAACTCCACTGAGCACTCACAGAATAGATCAGAATCCCCCAAAGATCTTGAAGGGAGGGGCAGTAGCCCTGTAGGGAGAAGTAAGACCCCCCAGACAGACGAATGAAAACATCAATGTAGCAGGGGAAAGGGAAAACTGGCTGGTTCTGGTATGTTGGTCCTGCCCACTCATTATAGCTGAGGAAAGGGAGCAGGATGTGAGGAAAGTCTATTCTTGGGACAAGGGGCAGAATTAAGTGCAGCCCACAATCAGTGAACGTCAAATGACAAGTAACAGCAAAATGCTGCTGGGCAAGGGATGGGAAAGGAATAAGAATGTGCAGACAGAGCATTTTTTTTAATGTTTATTTTTGAGAGAGATAGTGTGAGTGGGGGAGGGGCAGAGAGAATGGGACAGAAGATCCAAAGCGGGCTCCAAACTCACAGCAGCAGGCCCATCGTGGGGCTGGAACCCACAAACCATGAGATTATGACCTGAGCCGAAGTCCTATGCTCAACTGACTGAGCCACCCAAGCGCCGTGTTTTGTTTGTTTGTTTGTTTGTTTGTTTTCAGACAGAAGATTTTTGAGGAGCAGCTCAAGAGGAAGATCTAAAACTCAAACAAGCATTGCCCTGATACACATCCACCACCTTAGAAACAAACTATCTATAGGAATTTGAAAGCTCTGATGCACTGAGTATCACCATTGCAAAAAGAAAAAAAGAAAGAGAAGGAAAGGGCAGGGAAGGGAAGGGAAGGAAGAGAAAGAAAAAGAATTGGACAAAATTGGTGAATTACTAACTCAATTAATGCAAAGCCTTCCATTACAATTCTAGAAGAAGGAAAGGCATGCCCATATCCAGGTATATAAACTATTTACCCTGATTTCCCCTGGCCTACTCAACACATTTGGCTTTTAATAAAAAAAAAAAAAAAAATGAGACATACAAAAAGGCAAGAAAAAGCCAGTATACTACCACGTGACAGAGTAATCATCAGAAATAATTTTCAGCTTTACTATAAATTGCAAGTAACTAAGACAGAGTGGTATTGGTGAAAGGACAGATTTACAGATAAATGGAACAGAATAGAGAATCCAGAAATAGACCCACACAAAATAATCAACTGACTTTTAGCAAAGATGCAAAGGTAATTAAATGCAGAAACACTCATCTTTTCAACAAATCATGTTGAAACAACCCAAACCGTACGTAAACAAGGTGGGTGGGAGGGCTTCAATACATATCTCACATCCTGTATAGAAACTAACCCAGTTATAAAGGTAAATGTTAATAGTAATTAGTCATGCTAATATCACTGGCCCCTGATACGATGGAAAAGGGCCATTAACTACGCGATATTCTTCCCCCAGATCCGTAACATTGATCTATTCGTGAGAAAATATCAGAAAGACCTATATTGAGATAGAGTTTACAAAACAGCTCACTAGGGATACTCTACATCATCCTTTCAGTGGTTCTGTAACTCTAAAGTTGTTTTAAAATTGAAAGTTAAGAAATAAAGAGAAGCAGACGTGAAGTCATACACCATATCTCCCTTTGAGGATAAGGCTGAGGTAGAGTGAACCCAAAGTAGCAACCAGGGAAGCCCATCAAATTAGCATTTCAGTGATTTATACTTGATGCCATTAACTTTCCAATGTTTCCTAAACCTAGCTGGTGCCAGCGGGCCATTTCATTTTCTGTAAATAGGAACTCTGATGGAAGAACTGGAGCTTCTGAAGGGGAAATGCAAGCTCCTTGCTAACTCATGTTCTGCTGCTTAAACCTTCAGCACTTAATTCCCACGATTTTTTTCCACTTCAAGTATTGCAGTGATGGGGTTCTGATTCTCCAGGTTTTGAGTCTCTTGACTTTGCCTCTGCTTTTCATTTCCCCAGATTTATGAGTTTGTGTGGCATTCACATGGATCTGCCCTTCTGTCAAAGTGGCCATAACGGATGTGATCTCACAAAGGTAGGGCTGATCAGCGCCAACGTCACGCTCTAAGTCATAGTCATACGTTTGCAGCCTGCAAAATGATGGAATGGAATAGACCCTGTTCACAGCGATGTTCCCTTCTTGGGAATTGCAACTGAGAAGACAGACCCTCACTGGCCATGTCTCTACACCAGTGCCAATCTAGGACAACCAGAGTGTCTATTCCAAAGAGTTTGAAATTTTGAGCTGAAAGATACAGAAATGAAAGACTAGTAGAAAGTGTAGGAACTTCTGCCCCTAAAGGTCCCAGAGTTATTTTAATTCTGTTATTTCTCTGTGGTTTGGATACAGCCTATATTAGTTTTCTGTAGCTGTTGTGGCAAATTAGTACACACTGAGTGGCTAAAAAACATGAATTCGTTCCTTAATAGACATTAATAATACTTCTCTCATAGTTCTGGAGGCCAGAAGTCCAAAATCAAGTTGTCAGCAGTATTATACTCCCTATGGAGGCTCTAGGGGAGAATTTCTTCCTTGCCTTCCCTAGGTTCCTTGGTTTATGGCTCCATCACTCCCGTCTCTGCCTGTGTCTGCACATCATCTTCTCCTGTGTCTTTCCCCCTTTATGTGTGTCTTATAGAGACACTTGCCATTGGATTTAGGGCCCACCAGGATTATTTCCTCATCTCAAGATCCTTAACTTAATTACCTCAACAAAGACCCTTTTTCTAAATAAAGTCACATTCACAGGTTCTGGGGGTTCTGATGTGAATGTATTTTGGGGGGGTTACCATCATTGAACCCAATACCCCACCCTTCCAATTACTTCCGCAAACTAAGCAGTGCCCGTTTCCATCACTTGCAACCAAAAAAAAAAAAAAAAATTAGTTTAGGGTCTCTCGATGCTAGCCATGGCAGTTGTAAGTGGTTTGTACCACCTGTATACTAAGCTTGACTTCAGAAATTCTGCAATTTCAATGTACTAAGTGTTACCTTGGAACTTACTGAAAGTGCAAGTTTCTGCCTCCCACCCCAGTTTCTCAATAAATTGGTCCAGGAATCTGCATTTTAACAATTCTCAGGTGGTCCAATGAGAAAAGAACAGGAAAAATTACGAAGGCTCAGACCCTTTAACATCCAATTCAAATAAAAGCAAAAGGAAAAGCAATGAAAAATAACTTGAAAACTTTAATGATATTGCTTATATAGTAAAAACATAAAATCTTTTAAATAAGGTACATTCAATTTCTCAGAGCATCTAATATTCAGATAATTTATATTTCATATACTTTCCAACATTAAACAATTGACTAAGTAATGCATTTTCTAAAAAATGATATTACAACTTATATAAGTAAAAGTACATTACAAAAATACTCCACACAGGAAGGATGGCAGTACTTATTAAGAAATGCTATAAACTTTCCATTAAAAAATATATTTTATCTCTCATTTGTCATAATTATAAACAGAATATATATTTTCCTTTCTAAAATTGTCTTACACAGTTTCCCCTTAGGATGATAGTATGTACAAACCTTATATCTGAATGAATATAAATAGAAATACTGTAATAGTGTTACAGATATATTAGTAACTTTTACAGAAAAAAAATATGGCTTTCTAATAAAAGCCTCTAGCACAGCTGAAATCTCAAAGCTATTTAAGTTAGACATTCCCATATTTAGTAAGGCACAATGGAATCTAGTTTCTTATTTCCAGTTGAATTACTGCGAGCAGTAATAAGGGAAAATATAGTCAGTAGATAGTGGACCAGATCTATCAGTTGGATAAACCATTTGGGGTTTACTGAACTTTTGGGGGAGATGTTAGTTCTTTCTCCACACCATTGTTTCTTTTTGTGCCCTGTGGCCAAATCTAGTCCTTGGTGATGAGAAAGAAATCATTGCACCCCCGTCAAGTGCCTGAGAAACAGTTTACTCATTCCTTGGATCTGGTCTATTGTGAGGAAATAGCCCGGTGACCATTTCCGGTTATAAGCAGCTTATTTTTACTGATTGGACCTGGTTCCCTATCATTTCTAAAAATAGCTTCTGATATAATCTGTACATGGTGAAGCTGTGAAGGAACCTGATGGTCTTCTTCAGGCTCTGAGTGACCGTTTTGGGGAAGTGGTACGTTTTCAAGTGCTTCAGGGCATGCATCAGGGCCTTCAGGGTGTCTTGGTCACCATTTTTTATTCTCCACAGGCTGAGCAGCTTTAGAATCTGCTCACTTGATTTGCATGTCTTCACTGTCTTCTCAATGTCTTCTGTGGTGACTTTCTTCCCCGGCAAGCTTTCCATCAAGCTGCGAAGCTGCTCGAAGGTGAGGTTTGTGTGTCCGAGGTGCCGCTGGACGCTGTTTTCACATAGCTCAATATCTGTAGAAAGCCAAAGCCCAAAGAGACGTTCACATAATGCATACTCCAAGGCCACCACCACAAAACTACTGTGAGGCAAAAGAAGGTTCTCCCAGAATTTCATAAACTTACTTTAAGGATAACCTTCTCCTTCCTTTTTATGGTGGCGAAGGAAGGTTAAGTAATGCTAGTTATTGGTGAGAAATGAGTTAAATATTATTTCTTGTTATAAATGATAATATGCTTTATGTATTCTAGGCATCCGACAAAGCTTTGTGAAAAGCCCTATTTTGGAAATGAACAGTAAAATACTATAAACGCATCACTCTCTGTTTTCTAAGAAAAATTAAAACCATAACATTTCAGAAAAGTAGAAATATAAGTATTCAAGTTAGCAATTTTGTAATATAAACTTTCACTAGTTGATATTTGATATATACCCCATGTGAAGAGTTAGGTGTGACAAATGGTCTTTAAAATAAATAGCACCTGAGGATTACTACAGAGAAGATCTGAAAACCCACTAATATGAGGACAAAGAATGGTAGGATCCATATGGCCTAGAGAATAATTTGGTAACGAGCTAGGACATAAACCTAAGAGGGAGTATCTAACATTTCCATTAATGACACGAGTCATTTACTGTCTGTAAGCCCTAAGGCAAGTCAGTTCATCTTTTGGGGATGAAATGTCCTTATTTATGAAACAGAGAATGTGGCCCCTTCCAATTCTAACAGTCTCTGATTCTGTATCCCACCCGCTCACCGCCTCCCCCCTTTTTTTCCTGCTTCGGGGCTAATTATACTTTCAAAGAATACATTTTGTTTGCCAAAAACAAAAGAAAACTTTACTCTTTGCTCAAGTGAAAGCATTCAGCTGTCAAAGATCTCAGTGTCCTAAAATCTGCTGCCTCAGTTTCAGATGGTGGAAGCTTTTCAGGAAGTGTAGGACTCCACGGTCATCTAACTAGTGACAGGTAAAGAGCAGATGGGTTTCTCACTGACATCGTCTGCATCATGAAACCTTCCTTCTTTCAGGCATGCCTTCCCAATGCTAACTGACATCAGAACTCTTTCCACTGTGTATCCTAAAGCTATAGTCCACACTGGATGCAGCTTCCTTTTCCCCTTTGGATTCTGTCCACACACACACACACACACACACACACACACACACACACCCCATGCAATTTCTTTTATTTTCTTTCTTTTTTTTTTTTTTTTTATTCATTTATTTTGAAAGAGAGAGTGTGTGTGCGGAAGGGGCAGAGAGAGGGAGAAAGAGAGAATCCCAAGCAGGCTTTGCACCATCAGCGCAGAGCCTGACGTGCGGCTCGAACACATGAACTGTGAGATCATGACCCAAGCCTAAGTTGGACGCTTAACTGACGGAGCCACCCAGGTGCCCACACAGTTTCTAAAGAAGATTCTTTATAAAACTTTAAAACATGAGAGCACTTGGTGTTCACCAGCCCTTTTCTCTAAGAAGCCCGAACATTTTACAGACCTCATCTCATTAATCCTCACAACATATGCTATTAAAATGGTAATTTTAAAATAGGCTATGTTGTGAGGATTAATGAGAGGACATCTGTAAGACACTTGGAGGCTCTCCGGAGAGAATTAACAAATAAATACAGCATAGCTTCTTGGTGGAAATGAAAGAGAAAATCCAACGTGTCTAAAGGACATCCAGGTAGGACAGAGGGGATGCTGATAAAACTGCTAAGGGATGTGGAGGTGCAATTCCTGAGGTCCAGTATTTGACATGAACTGTCTCTCACTTTAGAGTGTTCATACACTTAAAAAAGAAGTTGGGGTATGAAAAAAGAGGGGTGCCTGGGTGGATCAGTCGGATAAGCATCCAAGTCTTGATTTGGGTTCAGGTCACCATCTCGCAGTTTGTGAGTTTGAGCCCCACGTGGGGCTCTGCGCTGCCAGTGAGAAAAGATCCTCTTGGGATTCTCTCTCTCTTCCTCTCTTTCTACCTCTTCCCTGTTCTCACTCGCTCTGGCTCTCTCAAAATAAATAAGCTTCAAAACAAAAAAAGTTGGGGTGTTGAGGAGGTGAGAATGCAGGACTGTTTTAGGGATAGCTTCTACATGATCACTTAGTGAAAACATCTTTAATCCAAGAATAATTCCAAAAGGCAAACACCATCCACACGACTAAACAGGTACATTGTCTTCTTCTTGTTTATGATAAATGAGTGTCTTTGATTTCTGATCAATCTGCTTATTTCAGGCTACCCTACCTTGGAAGATCTTCTTGACCATATCTTGATCTTTGTTTTGATGTTTCCATAACTTCAGTAGCTGGAAAGCTTGTTCTTGTGAACTGTGTTGCCGTTTTATCTTTTCCACACTCTCCGCATTTACCCTGGTGCCAGGCAAATTGTCTGCCAGGATGCTAAGCCAGTTAGGGGTGAATTTTGTAGGAACAGCAAACCTGAAGAATGCCTCCTCGCACAGGGTGACATCTGAAGGTGGGAAAACCAAGATTTACTTAACAACTGGATTCTTGGAAGTCTAGTGGACAATAAATAAATAAATAAGCCAGCACCATAAGGTTTTTCAAAGTACAGTATGTTAAAATGTGAAATTTGAATAAAACCAACCCTCTGTTGGCTGGTCTTGGTAGCTGAATGTCACCCCAAATGGGCTTATGTCCTTAGGGCATTTGTGGGGGATAGTTTAAACAAATGTCTAATAAAAATATTGCTATGAATGAATTGTAGCAAACATTCTAATGTACACATTAACATTTAAAAAAAATTTTTTTAGTGTTTTTTATTTATTCTGGAGAGAAAGAGAGAGACAGAGCACAAGCAGGGGAGGAGCAGAGAGAGAGGGAGACACAGAATCTGAAGCAGGCTCCAGGCTCCGAGCTGTCAGCACAGAGCCCGACAAGCGCTAGAACTCAGGAACCGTGAGACCGTGACCTGAGCTGAAGTCAGACGCTTAACTGACTGAGCCACCCAGGTGCCCCATATTAACATATTTTAATGTAGATCTTAAATATCCTATTAAAGGTTTAGTTAGCATCCACAGTGATCAATGTTTTGATCATTGTCAAAACAAATATAATTACTGTCTTTACGGGACCTGGAAAAGCAACCTGGAGTAGTATTTTGTTTTCTACACACACATAAACACATAGTTTACCTTTAAGAATAAGGAGGGATATAGATGTATAAGCATATATTCCGTGGGAAAATAAGAAAACACAAAAAATATGTTGTTTAGAAAAGAGGTACAATGGGGGCACCTGGGTGGCTCAGTCGATTAAGCATCTGACTTCTGCTCGGGTCATGATCTCACAGTTTGTGAGTTTGAGCCCCGCATCGGGCTCTCTGCTAATGGCCCAGAGCCTAGAGCCTGCTTTGGATTCTGTGTCTCCCTCTTTCTCTGCCCCTCTCCCGTTCACTGTCTCTATCAAAAATGAATAAACGTTAAAAAAATTTAAAAAAAATTTTTTTTAAAGAAAAGAGGTACAATGGCCTGAGGGGGTAGAATCTGTTTATCCCAGGGATTAAGCGTTTGTCTTTGGATTCGTCAGACGTGGGCCTGAATTCTGACTCTGGCTCTTCACCACCAATATTGAACCTGAGCAAACTTCACCATGTTTTTGTAAAGTTTAAAGCTCATGTAGCAAAGGAACCCGGCACATACTAAGTGCTCAATGAATGATAAAACTAAAAATTAGGGGTGCCTGGGTGGCTCAGTCAGTTAAGTGTCCGACTTTTGATTTCAGCTTGGGTGTTGATTTCATGGTCATGGAATTAAGCCCCACATCAGGCTCTGCACTGAGCATGGAGTCTGCTTGAGATTCTCTCTCTCTCCCCCTCTGCCCCTCCCCTGCTCATGTGTGCACACGTGTGCACACTCTCTCTCTCAAAAAAAAAAAAAAAAGATTTAAAACAATAAAATGAGAAATGAATGAAATAAAGAAAAGAGAATGTAAAAGTTAGAAGTCACTCCTCTTGTCCCCCCTTCCCTCGTTCCACTGTTTGACTAAGAAAGCAGAACGACTGAATGATCTAAGGTTCTGACTCCGTGGGGAAAAAATGCTGGAACGGGGTTGGAATCTTAAATGTCTCAGCCCCATTCCCATGTTCCGTATTCTTCTGTGTCAGATAAAAAGATGTTGGGGGAGAGTCGAGCTGGTTAAATGCCGAAAGGCAAGTCATCGTCAGTGTGCCGCACCCTCCATGGAAGGTCTGACATTAGTCTAGTGGTAAGAATGACAAGGTGAGGACACCATCCTGATGAGCGTCCTCACCAACATGGGATGCATTCACATGACATTGGAGTTAGTGACCTTTCATGAATACAGAGTTTAGGACAACCAGAGGAACTTAGAATCTCTCTGTGCCATATGGCAGTATGCCATAACACCATACACGACAAAGCCGATTTTGCATTTTCTGATTTGTTACCGATTTATGTCATGGTGCCTCTTAGCTGTCAATTTTTATTCTTAAAAGTGATAAAAATGCATGTGGCGCTTGGGTGGCTCAGTCGGTTAAGCATCCGACATCGGCTCAGGTCATGGTCTCACGGTTCCTGAGTTCAAGCCCCTCATCGGGCTCTCTGCTGACAGCTCGGAGCCTGGAGCCTGCTTGGGATTCTGTGTCTCCCTCTCTCTGCCCCTCCCCCGCTCACTATCTCTGTCTCTGAAAAATAAACGTTAAAAAAAATTTTTTTTTAAAGTGATGAAAATGCAGAACTTACCAAAAACCTCTACAATTTGGACTGCTAGTTTGGTCTTGGACATAATCTTTACACCACCCCTTTCCCCATGGGTAAGGTTTGATTCAAGTGTGAAAGGCAGAAAGTCAAGTTTGGGAGTGCGATCATGACATGGGGAAACCTCTGGAGAGATTTTGACTTAGGGTGTTAGCAGCCACGCATAGAGAACAGAGAACAATCTTCTCTGGTTAACATTCAAGAATGGGAAAACAGGAGTTTCGCTAAGAAGGGAGCCAGAGGGTCTTGTATTCAATTCAGAAGCGGTACAACAAGGCTGACATTTTGAAATATAATTACCTATTCCACATTTTTGAGGCGATTCACTGTTTCCAGAACACACGTTGTCGTGAGTTGCATTTCCTTTTTGAGTTAGAAGGAGACCAAATGCACTGCAGTTTGTGTGTTTTCTACAGGGTGCTTTAGATGACGTCTCATTCGAGAAGAACCCATCTGGACATCTCTTGCAAACTGTATTTCGCTCCGGGGTTCCTACAGAAAATACCAAGCAATTTAGCACCCTCTTCCCAAACCCTTTTGCAGCAGACATTCTCTAAATAAAGACAGTCTTGGAAAGACTTTTCACTTGGTTTTTACTGCTACTATTATGTTGCACAGACTTGAGGCATTTCGATTTTTCCCTTCATTAGACAGAGAGAACAAAACTTCTGCAGTTAGTAGCCCCTCAGGCTACAGCCCCTCCCATCCCTGTCATCCAAACACAAATGTGTTTTGCTGTTACCTACAAAACAGGAAACAAGAGGAAAGGAAAGAATAGGGGTGTTCATCTGTCCTGCCTGTGCGAAGCATTGGTAAGGTCTTGTTGTCAACCATAATTCTTCACACATTTCTGCTGGAAAATCATGAAGATAACTGCTGTGTACCTGCGGTAATGTCATTCTTTGAGATCAGTACCCACTGAATGCCATGTCGTTAAATTCCAAGCGGTGCCCACTGAAGTTGTCTTTCCTGAATCCTAATTGTGAAGCAACGCATAAGTATGCTAACCTTGAGAAGTAAAAATTTACAACATTATAATAAACTTTTGAAGGTGGCAATAAAGTTGGTCAGTGACTCCAAAGCTTAAGACTGCAGTTAAACTACACGGTAAATGGGAGATGATATACCGTTTGCTTAAACTATTGAGTTTTAAAAGAGCACAGTCGTTAAAATTTCAGGGAAGGGTGACTGCAAGGGCATTTTATTTCATGGTGGAAAGATACTTGATAAGTTTGGAGAACTCACTGATTAGAAAAATTTCAACCAGTCAACAACTAAAGATAAATACCTTCAAACCCTTGGCTCTATTATGCGTGGCTAGATTATACATTATAGGGTATTTGCATATGAAAATACCTCCATCTAGTGTAAGCTAGTTGAACAGATTCAGACTTCAATATTCAAATGTAGCTTTTCCAGGCCAATTCTGGCTCAGGGGAGATAACAAATACAAAAGAGACACCATGAAAGCTACAGAAAGTTAATAAACTTCATTTATTAAAAATGCAAACCTCCCACTTCATTGTATCAAAACCAGAAGAGAGAAAGAGAGAGAAAGGAAGGGAGGGAAGGAGAGAGAGAAAGAAAGAAGAAAGAGAAGGAAGGAAGGAAGGAAGGAAGGAAGGAAGAAAGAGAAGGAAAGAAAGAAAGAAAGAAAGAAAGAGGAAAGAAAGAAAGAAAGAAAGAAAGAAAGAAAGAAAGAAAGAAAAGAGCAAAATGATTTCACTCTAGTTTTAGCTCCTGCCTCTTCTAATGGGATTGATGATGATGCATTGACCAGTAAAAATGACAAAGGGCTGGCAGGAAAAAAAGAGGAAGGGTCAAACTACAAGCCCAAAACTTTCACATGCCATTTCCATCTTTGCAGTGACAACGTGTTAGGAAAAAAACTTACACAGAGGTCTAATTTTTTAAGTACTTTCTTACTACACCTCTCCCCTTAAGTGGGATCCAGCTCCACACCAGTTCCTACAAAATCATAAGCAGAGGTGTTTGGGCGAGAATTCCATAGTATTCTTTCACTGCTAACACACTGGGAATCAGTGGACTTGGCCATCTGGATCCAAGTCTCCCTCTGCCAACTGCCACATGTTCTGGAAAGCAAACTGCACGAAGAAGAATCTTGTCATTCTTCAGATACGTGTTGAGGGCTTGGGTCTTGCCATGCCTCCCGATGAGAAAGTCAAAGATATAAGACATTCTTTAAGGTGATGTCGCCTGTAAAGTTCTTTAACAAACAGAATCCAAGACTAATGGAAGTAAATGTTTCTTAATACATTTGGAGGCCTTATGTAATGGCCTTCCTGAGCAGGACTTCCTTCTTCTACCATTGTTAGAGCTTTATGGAAAAATAAAGATTTATCTAAGTAAATGATTTTGCCTTATTAATATCAGTGGAAATATAAAAGGTATAATCTGACAGGCAAAATATGAGATACCATAATGGGGAGAGGAGTTCTGCTTTCCAGTTAAGGATGTCACCATTCCAGCCATAAGGAATGGCACAGGAATTACAGGACTCACAGACAGAATAAAGTCAGTAAAACGTGGAGAGGAGATGATCTGACTTCAAAGCAACAACAGCACGGAATGGCTAATACTCTTTGGAATAACACCACATAGTCCTTCCTTCCCTTTGGGCTGGAAACCTCTTATATTCCCTGAGGAACTGCTCCGTGGGTTTTCAGGGAGGGACAGGTAAATAAACCCCATGGTGGTGCCACAAAATAAAATGGGTATCTGTGTCTGACTCTTCTGACTGACTGCTGACTTCATTCCACAAACACATTTTCACGCTTACGTGGGAAAATTTCCTTATATTGCCATTATTTCCCAAACTTTTCTAGTTTCCAAGCTGCATGGTCCCTGCTTAATTAATTTTCCTGCATATGCATGCAACTTACTGAATTGATTTAAATGGATTTGTTTTTGTTGGGTGAGTTTTACCCCCTACAATTTGGCTTAGCTTTTGAATTCGAAAGAATCATCTGATAAAAGCTAGGAAGTGTCACCAATTTCTCCCTCCAATAGTCACGCTGGAGACATTTTAAGGGACACTCATTCAGTGTGCACCTCCTGCAACTGTTTGTTTACGATTCACAACTTAGGAAACGAAACAGATTTCAGTTTATGCATGTTTCCTATGTATGCCTTTAAACCGAAAGTATTTGCCAGCCAGTAATTTAGGCTGTGTGTATCACAACTTCTGAACGTTAATATAGTTACAAATAATTAGCATCCTCTAAACCAGTGGTCCTCAACCTCGGGCAGTTTTGGCATCCAGGAGACAACTGGCAATGTCTGGAGACATTTTTGGTCATCACAACTGGGGGAAGAGTGCTATTGGCACCTAGTGGGTAGAGACCAGGGATACTGCTAAAGTAAGGGAATATTCTTAATTTTCCCAAGTCACTCGAGAATACACACTACATCGGAAGCTTCATGAATGTGATAGGGAAAAATGTAGGTTGCAGCTTTAAAAGATTCAATGCACGCTGGTCTTAACCTACGCTGTTCAAAATGCAAAACGAGAAAGTACTTTGTTTGTAGACAAGCACTTTTGGCTTGACAATCTGTTTTGTCTCAGATAAAGAATAAGCTCATTTTAGAGATGCTGCTGGTCTTTACCCTCACAGACACTCGACTCCCACACCAAGGGAAGAACTAGCTTCATTTTTGATGATGAAATGCATTTCCCCTAACCATTCTCATTTTTTACATAATTAATTGTAACTGCTCATTGTTAGCACTCCAGAGCCTCATTAATATCAGTCTAATTACTCTCTTGGTATCAATTATCATTTCTGATGTTTGTCAAAAAGCACAGCAGTCTGAAGCTGTCCATGCTGAAGGGAAACATAGGGGTATCATGTATCAGCTATAAACAGTGCAACTCACAGTGTGTCCCCTTTAAAAAAGTGCAATCCATCACGCATCTCATTAGAGGGCAGTTTGCCACACTTGAGATTTGTCACCAGATTGCCCCAGCGTGGCAAAGTGTTCCTCCGAGAAATGGTCCTCTGGCAGCAATCCAGACACATAGCACGTACCGAGCAGGTTCCATTACCTTTGCAATTTGCTATCCTATAATATCATCGGGGCAGAAGTGTTCCTTTAAACCTTCGCTACTACCTGACTTTGTGCGATCTCGTTAATTTTGCTGCGCGCTGAAAGCCAATGCGTACCAGCGTGGAGCACTCCAAACCCGGGGGGGCAGCTTCTGTGCTTCAGGCAGAACTCAACCTCGAGGTAGCGCCCTTCCTCGCACTCGCACACGCGGTTGTGGGTGCGACTGCACTCCTGCTTGACGTACTGCAGCTCCTTGCACACCGTCGTGCAGTACAGACACTCGTCACTGGTGTGCCACTTGTCTGTGTAGTAGTGGTTGGGACAAGGCGCACACACGGTCTTCTGCCTGGCCGTACAGTGCTGTTTTAGGAAGGTGCCGGGAGGACATTTGTCACACATCAGCTGACGCGAGGTTTCTGGGTCATAGTGAAGATACTTTGGAGGAAAGGTTTCCTGGGTGGTCCATTTAATGGAGATGTCCAGGAACTAGGAGAGAGGGAAACGGCGGCACATTAGCACGGAGACAGGGTGGCTCTTCGGGGCAAAGGCGCCGTCAGACTCCAAAAGTCCTTTACTACATGAAGCCTCATTATCTTCCTGCCTGCAGGGCTGCGCCACACAAAGTAAGTTCAGAAGCCATGATTTTTGCCTCCAGTAGCTTACTCTCAAAGGCCAAGATGGGGCAGGCAACACACATTATAGTAAGCAAACCCAGGCTCATGGGTGACAGGAGGCTTTATCTCCCTGGCCTTCAGGATTATGTCTCGATTAGTGAGTTGGATGGATTAGTGGTTCTCAAAACAGCTATGCCAGAATCTCCTAGACTCCCCGATAAAATGCAAACTCTTGGCACTCATACTTCTACTGCCCATTCAGATTCCACGGGTGTGAAGGTGAGATCAGGGGGCTTAAAAATATTCCTGCAGTGACTCCGATGAGTGGAGTCCATCCTCAGTAATGATTCTTTCATTTATCCACTTCATAAATAGTTACAGAGCCATTAATATGTGCCAAACTCTGTGCTGGGCAATCAGAATGCAGCAGTAAGTAAAACATTCAGGAATCCCTGCTCTTGGGGGGGTGGGCAAAAGAATAAATAACAAATTACGGATAAATTATGTGCTAGAAGGTAAGTGTTGTTAAAAAAAACACAAAAAACAAGCAAGGCAAAGAGACTAGAAACATGGAAGGGAAGGTGGGTGATTAATGACATTTAAATGGGAGGTCACAGTAGCTGTATTTAGGACTAAATGCTATCTCTCTTTTAGTTTTCCCATTCCGAGACTTGATTCTGAATGTATAGTGAAATAAAGAGTTGGTGATGTGTGAAGACTGCATGATTACATCAACAGTCATCCTGATCATTCATTCATTCATTCATTCATGCAGCAGCTAGGCTCTGAATGCCTACCAGGAATATACCAAGAATGTGATGATAAGTAAGACCTAACTCTTGTCCTCATGGAGACTGCAATTCACTGGAAAGATTCCTAGAATTTTAAGATTCATATTTCCTCCAGAACATCATATGGCCTACTCTGGACTCTCCTAGGTAAATAATGTCTCGAAAATTAAATGACCACTTCTCTTCATGTTGACTGGGAAAAACCTCAGGGACTAGCCAGGGTTCTGGAAGTTTCCATACATAATGTCAGGAAGAGGTCTAGTGCAGCAGGAGAGAGACAATTTTGTGGGTGAGAGTGCCGCTTGGGAGGGCAGCTCCCACGGGTGTTCTGTCTTGTATTCTATATCTGAAAATGTCTTCAAGGGAACATTGGAGTAGTTCTTCGCACTAACTACAGAAAGCACACGCTCAGAAGAAACAGTGTTGTCTGTGTGTAGGGGGTGGTTTATTTGGTTTTTATTGTTTGTTTACGGTACAGGGATCGACACTGACTATTTTCAGGCTTTGGGGAGGTGGCAGACCAAACACAATAATTTTTTCCAAACTCCTCTTCTTTGCAGAACACAGAAAATCTCACAGAAGCGAGCCCCTTGACCTGGGAAAAGCATGCCAAGCTAGGGAAACAGCACTCCCTTTTGAAGTAGGAGTGACAAAGGTGAAGAATGGCCCTTTTCATAAGCATTTGGGCATTTTAATCTAATTAACATAATTCACTTCTTACTGGAACATGACAGGCGTCAGGGCTGACTGAATCCAACGTGAGCTAATAAACCAGAAGAAAAGAACAAAATATCTCACCTTGGGCCATGGACCTTTGAACCAAGAGTAATTTTCAGAGTTCTGTGACATAAAGGACTCCTAACCAACAAAAAGTAGAATACAGGGCAAAATCAGGGCTGCTCCAGGGGCCTTCTCAAGATACCCTCATGACCTGAGGGTTTCTGGGGAAAATACTTCTTGAATTTCCCTGGGGCTTTCTATTGACGCAAACAAAATACACTGACATTAGGAGACAGAAAAAATGAGCCAGTAGTGGGTGGAAATTCTGGTTTGCTCTGAGACTTTCAGAAATACGGAATCCATTTCTTCATTCAACACACATTTGTTGAGCACCAGCTGTGTACCAGGCATAACTCAGCATACTCAGCATATAATGGTGCACAAAACAAAGATGGTCCTTGCCTTCAAGGGTTTACAGTCTAGCGAGGGGGCAGATGGCAAGAAGCGAAGACATAAATAATTACAAATAGCGCTCAACGTTTTGAAGGAAACAAGGCAAGAAGAAAAAGCTTTGTGGCTACCTGGTCATTTGAATGTATTATGCTACGTGTGTAGATTTGGCTTAAATATTTCTAAAATCTTCAATGCTAGGGAATGAAGTTTTCCTGATGCGATTTGCAGACACACGGAAGCAAGAAGAAATGCTTTTCTCTCTTGCTGTTCACGTTTGATTTCCTGAAAGACCATCCTCCAGCCTGACTCCCCAGCATTCCCCCTTTCTCACTTCAGCATGGTTGACTTGCGCCCATTTACTCACGAGCTGACTCTTTTCTCCCTGACCAAGATGTGACGAGTATGGGATGGGAAACCCCCCACATGCTGCCTGTGTTCCTCACTAGAAGGAGCCACACAAATAGAAGATCTGACCAAGAACACTGATGCAATTTATATTTTTCTAGGCAACTGGACGTGACACTGTTGGTTTCCTGAAACCATGCTTTGGAAATTGGTTGCCATTTCTTCAAAATACAGGGAAGTTGAGGTAAAAGGAATCCACAGAGAAATGAATAAATAAGGTTGACTTAAGGATTAGAGGGCAATTATATTAGTGAAGGTCATTTCTCCAAGGCTACCACATGGGATTATCATATATATTTTTAAAAATCAGAAAGCCTTGAGGAACTACAAAATAACTTGTTTTTAGCAACTTTCTATTGGGCCTCTGTGTTTTATTTGAAGCTTTTCCACTTTGGTAAAAAGACAGAACTGTGTGGCCAAAACTGGATGGTTAAGTCTCAATCTCTGGTTAGCCCCAATTCCCGCACAGAATTTCTGGAACTAGTTACTGGACAGAGGATGGGCAAGATCAATAGGGCTCTTCATCTCAGTCCTGTCTCTTAGTTTCTTCAGCACTTCCTGGAAAAGCAATGAAAAACATGCCAGAGGAGAACACATCATCTTAACATTGGTTCCATCTCCTTTGTCAGTTGGTGGCACTTAAATATAGGAGTTCAAAAATAAATTTCTGTGTAAAATGCATAACCACTGATGAACATCTGCAAAAGCTAGGAAAGGTGCATAGGTGTGTCTGCAGAAGCACAAAGTGCTTTCTGTAGAAGGGTTTTCTGTTTTCTGGTTTTGGTGTTTTATGTTTGACTTTTAAAGAAAAGGTAAATGGGATTTTTCTCTATTTTTTCTTTCTTCCTCCTCCCATTCTCTATCCATCCATCCTTTGGTGTAGAGCACCTGTGCTTGAAGGGAGTCTGAGAGGCCTCCAATCTCGTGCTTCCTCCCCTACCCTGCTCTGATCTGAAGCCACTGGTGGACAGTGGTTAAAAGAATTTTCTATCTCAACCCAAACATCTTTCCTCATTTATCAAATGTTAGTGGAGGATGGTGGAGAGTGGTTTGAATTAGTTGCTCTCCAAAGCCTTTTTGAGCTCTACCATTGTAAGATTCTGTGCTTTGATAGCACTTAATTAGCTAATGGACTTAGCAACAAGTGTCTTGCTTTAACTCCCTTCCTACTTCTTGCACCAGTTTATTTGTGAAACCACTTTTTTACAGGAGAATCCTCTTTTCCAGTCTGCACTTCTTACACTCACGCATGCCTTCTACTCCCTCTGTAGAACCAACTGATGCCCCAGTACCCTGAATTCTCAGGTACTTCTCTAACACACCATCTTTCATCTGCTTTTACCATGGAGTTGGTACCTCACCAAAGTCAGTTGTACGTTTGTTGCTGAATCTGTTTATGCCAGTTGTACATATATATCTGTATATGCTCTAGTTGTAATTATCCTTAGGTAATTCAATTAAATGTTATGTAAATCAACGAACATGGGTGTGAAAAAATTATTTTTCTATGAAAAAGATTTGGGAATAACTTGATAAAGAGGAACCACAAAGAAGCAAAAACAAAAATCTACTATAGACTTTGGAGTAGCTGAGACAATTATAATAACAAAATGGGGGGAATATCTAGAGTAATCAGTTTGTTTCATAAACTGGTCTTTAAGTACCAGAGTTGAAATGGTTGGGCAATACATCATAGATCAGGGTTCTGTAAGAAAGACAACGTAGGATTTCAGTTAGCAAACAGATTCCAGGAAAAGCCTTGGCCAAATCTCAAAACACAGGTGAATAAATGTTTATTTAAATGTTTTAGTTTATGATATATGTGCACAATTTTAATTGTTAAAGGTTTTAATTGATTTATCTATTAATCATCTAACTCTTAGTCCCAAATATACAAAATTTCTAATTAGAATTCCCAATAGTTAGGGGCGCCTGGGTGGCGCAGTCGGTTGAGCGTCCGACTTCAGCCAGGTCACGATCTCGCGGTCTGTGAGTTCGAGCCCCGCATCAGGCTCTGGGCTGATGGCTCGGAGCCTGGAGCCTGTTTCCGATTCTGTGCCTCCCTCTCTCTCTGCCCCTCCCCTGTTCATGCTCTGTCTCTCTCTGTCCCAAAAATAAAAAAAAAAAAAAAAAAAAAAAAAAAAAAAAGAATTCCCAATAGTTAGGAAGTCGAGTGGTATGGTAATGGTATGTGCAGGCAACAAAAAACGGACGAAATGAAGATGGAATTCTGGTTCGTCTGTTCCATTCTAACATGTATGCATGAAATCTCCACTCTGTGATAGGCAGTAGAACAAAAAACAATCTTTAGGATATTTGGTTTGCATCTACATTAGGATGTTTTATTATTATTATTAAGTTTCTACCAGCTACAAGAATGAGTCTTAGAATGAAAAAGTAACTGTCCTACGTCACGCTAACTAGTGGAAGCACAATTCAAACCCAGAGCATGTTCCATAGAATACTGGGGTTTTTTGTCAAACCTTTTAACATTTATCAAATGTTCTCATTTATGCTATAGTCTAAAATTGAGACCTAACACACTAATATTTCATTTAGACTCAAGGGCATAGAGTTAGGAGAACACAAAACATCAACGAAGCCTTTCCGAAGTCCAGATGAACTGATGCTGACTTTTTTTTTTTTTTTGTACAGAGACTAGCTCTTACTCATCCAAAGCTACCGAGATAGAAATTTCTCAGATGGTGATTTGACTAGAGCACTTTACTGGTGTATGCTTCGTCCTAAAGGACGAAAGAAGAATATACTTCCTCCAGCAAATTTATTTTTGCATTATGCAGTACAGCCAATTCCATACTACTGGGCTTGCTCCCTGGTATACAGAACCATGAGTGACCTAGTGGGTTTCCATTTATGGAAAATTCATTAAAAGGAGCCCACGCACAGCTTGAAATAACTACTTGGTTTGGGAGTTCCTTTTGTGATCTCTTGTCATGATCTTTGCCACAGAGAAATATTTGAGGACTATGCAGAGTTAGCTAAACCTCTGGTAGTTTGGAAAGCATGCCATTTTACAGTCCAACTTAGCCAAGAAGGGACACAGTCGTTCAGTTTCCGAAAGATCTCTCGTAGTATAAACTATAAAGCTTATTTTTAAAAAAACTATTTTCCCATGAAGTTTAGTGTATTGGATTTTCTATAGTTTTATAGTGTAGTAGTCCATTCCCTTTTTCCTCTATTCCTTAAATAATTCATTTATATATTCATTCAGCAAACACAAAACAATTACTATGCTCTGGAAATACTGCTAAATGAAGTTGAATAAGTTAATGTTCCTGTTTCATGGGAACATTCAACTAAAAGCCCAGCCTGATGTAAAATACTCATAAATCAGTGAAAAACAATTAGAAACAGAAGAGAGGAGATAAGGGATCAAGAAAAGACTCAGCAGAGCAACAGGTCAGAAATTATGAGGGGCTTAAGTTAGACACTGGTGATAGAGGAGAGGAAAGGATAGATATGATATGTTGGCTGACTGCATAGGGGGATGTCCTAGAGAAACCAATTGACGAACAAGCCCATGAATTTTAACTATTAGGTACGTAGTACTGTCGTTAATTGCTGACAGCAATAGGAGGAGACAGTTATGGAGAAAGAAAATGAATTTGGTTTGGAACATCTTCCATCTATGAGACTCAAGTAATGTCTACTAGATAAGTGGATATATGTATTGGGAACTTAGGACAGAAAGGCAGCTAAAGACATAGGTTTCAATGTTAAGAGCACACAAATGGCTCTAGAAGCAGAGAGATCAGATGGCATTACCCAGGGATATTACATATAAGCATAAAAGAACAAAAAGTTAACCCTTGAACTTATAAACATATGCAAGATGAGATGAAAACAGAAGATGAAAAAGATAGGGATATCACAGTGTTTCAAAAAGAATGCCAAATGGATAATTAATAAGTTCTAAAAAGTATACAGCTTGGCCATTAGATCAATGTTAATTACGAAGAGCACTTTCAGCTGGGGATTTGCATTTAGAATATAAATACTGGGGTTCCAAGCTCAGTTCGACCACCAGGTTTAGTAACCTTGAGCCACTATCTTACATCTAAGACGAGGATACTCCTTATTTTAACTATCCCTGTACAACTGTTGTATTTCAAATGAATAAAAGGAGGGACACAAATACACTTGGTAAATATGCTTCCAGACACGTAGGAGGCATTATTACATATACTAATTACATAGGAGGGAGGAAATGGGAGACATGTTGAACCAGACTTCTTTCTGAAGACATGTTGAAGTTTTTTGTTCAGTAGGAAGTAACACACCTATGATGTGCCATAAGTTGATTCTCTACCTTATTCTTGTCTCTAGAAAAAGTGTCTCTGATTTTTTAAAAAATTTTTTTAATGTTTTATTTTTGAGAGAGAGAGAGAGACAGAGCGTGAGCGGGGGAGGGGCAGAGAGAGAGGGAGACACAGAATCTGAAGCAGGCTCCAGGCTCTGAGCTGTCAGCACAGAGCCCGACGCGGGGCTCGAACTCACGAGCCGTGAGATCATGACTTGAGCCAAAGCTGGACGCTCAACCGACTGAGCCATCCAGGCGCCCCTGACTTTTTTTAAAATTAGTTTCAGTATCTGCCCATCTGATATCATTTTCTTGTTCCATATCAAATATTTCAAGGCAGTTTCATGGGTTTGCTTAGAGGGCCCAGATAGAAAAGTATTTGTCTCCATACTCCTCACAAGCTTAACATGGTATCTTACACATATCGGGTATTCAATATATCTAATTTAATTTTATGCAATTCAATAGATACATTGAATGCTTACTATGTGTAATTAGGATTACTGGTGATGATATATGCATGCAGACAAATATCCAATATATAAAGAGTAAATTTGCAAGAGCAAATTTGCAATTTTCTCATCTGTAAAATAATACTGACGACAGAATTTGCCTAAAGGAAAACTTTTTTTTTTTTATTTTTTAATTTTAGAAAGTAAGAGAGAGCGTGCAATCAGGGGAAAGGGGCAGAGGGAGAGAGAGAGACTCTTAAGCAGGCTCCACGCTCAGCACGGAGCCTGACCTGGGGCTCGAGCCCACAATCCTTGGATCACCACCTGATCTACAATCAAGAGTTGGATGCTCAACCGACTGAGCCACCTAGGCACCCTTGAAGGAAAAAAATGTTTAAAGCACCTTTCATCTTATATGGCGTTTTGTAGGTACTGTTCTATTTGCATTTAGTTTCCATTTTAAAGGCGAATATAGAAAAAAAGTAGGTAGTTCATCAGAGACGTTTATCTGCTGCTGCCAGGTCCACACCTAAGGGTCTCTCTCCCACTGCATAATAATTTTCACAATAGCCAGTTGTTTGGTTGAGAATTAGGTCTCTAAGAAGTAAGCGCGAATGAATTAAATCTGTTCATCTCTACAGAACTCATTTGCTGCCAACAGCTAACGCCAGGCGATCGGGAAAGGAAACACAGCAATTATGATTTATTAGATGAATCGCTGAGCCAATTTCTACACTATTTTGCTTCCCTTGGGGCTGAAGAACTGTCTCAAGTAAACTTTAACTTTAAATGTGATTTTGCGTTCCCTTCAGATCTTTCCTTTAGCTGTTTGAAGCATTTAAAGTTAATTAGCAGTACCTTGTTTATGTTTCGAATCAACTAGAATTGTCAGGACAGATTTGCTGAGGAGGCTTTTGGTGCTTCAGAGGAGTTTTACAGACAATTGAGTTTGATGGATTAAAAAATAAAAAGGAGAAAAAATCTCTGAGAAAAAAAGTAATACAGGTACACTTAAAACTTTCCAAGAAAGCTATGTAGAGATCTCACATATTTTGGCCCCCAGGATCTTAACATTTCTTCTCTTGGGCTTCTGTTAATCACCAGATTTGAGATTGAACATTAATTCTGAAAACTTCAGCTCAACAGCAGGGCTGGCTGCAGTTTTCTCTATAATTATGTCCATTCAGGCCCACTTGATAAGCATTACTTCAGAGGATTCCAGCGATGGTTCCTGGCATTGGGGCTCAGAATTGGCAATACATTTGGTACGCTGATATTTTTGAACATCAATTTTTAAATTCCATTTTATTTTTACAGTGCTTTTCTTTGACGATAATATATCACTCCCATCATTTTATTAGTCTCTTTTGGTTGTTAATGATATGGATTGGGGTCCAATCACCATATGGTTAAAGGTAGCTGGTGAGAAAAAGAAATGAAAAGCCACGGTGGTTATCGAATGGAACAGAAACCACAAATCAAAATGGAACCAAATAGGATGTGAGTTAAACCTGGAGGCATTTACTGTGTGCCTACAACATGTGAAATTCTAGAAGTCGGGGACATGGAAATGATAACAGCACAGTACGTTATATTATTACATACTGGGCTCTTTGTTTCCATGCTATTATCACCCACCCCCTCCACCAGCATTGAGGAGTCAGGATTACCCCCATTTCATAGATGAAGACACAGAGTGTCAGAGAAGTTTAGTGACTTGTCAAAAGTCACAGAGCCAACACACGTTTGAGCTGGGATCCAAGCCAATCCTCTCTGAATCTCAGCCTTTAACAAATGATTCTTCCCTCTAGGAACTTGCAGTCTGATGAAAGAGACAGGCATTTAAATAATCAACTACAACACAATATAAAGTTGGATAAGATCTATCTTTTATCTATCCATCTTATCTATCTGTCCGCCTTGTTTATCTGTCCATTCAGACATCTATCTATCCTGTTGAATAATTTCTTCTCCCTCTCTTATCGTGAAATGCAGTAACTCACGCAGCCTCTCTGCAGGATGGTTCTGTGACATTCAGCAGTACTTTATGCTAAGTAGTAGCTTCTTGGTAATGCACCCTCTTGACTTTGCTCTCCTTCCTTTTCTGCCTTAGTCTTCTTTTATGCATTCCTCTTTCCCTAAGATTGCACTTTCTAGTAAGGTACTAAAACATAAGTGTTTGCCTCATGTTGTGTTTCCTAAAGCATCTGGACTTAGAACTCATGTCCAATAAGGAGATCAGGACATTTAATTTCAAAAGAAAACAAGCATGGTGACCCCCAGGAGCTGAGGGAGGAGCTGAAAAAGGATGAAAAATGAATACATCAGAATCACTTTGTCCAAAGATTTGACCCTCCTGAGCCCCATCTGGGGCTTTCTTAACCTCAGCAGAGAGGAGATCTCTGGGTTTGAAGGCACCCATAGAAACTTGGCTCTGACTTAATGGATATGTTCTCCCCCACTGGACTCAGCTACTAGATATAAATTCCTATAGGGCAAAAAAACTCAGCTAGGTAACTTTAAGGAAATTTATTTAAACTCTCTGAACCTCAGTTTCTTCATCTGTAAAGTAGACACTAATCTCCACATTATTGCATTTTTATGAAAATTAAGTGAAATATTATGCGTGACTTCCATATACTAACACGTTCTAAGAATCATTAGTGTCTTTGTAGTTTATGATTTCCTTCTTTTACTCAGCTGAAATGGGTGGAAGTTACCCTGATGAAAGATGACTGGGAACTTCTATGAAGGAAGGATCAGTTGGAAGTGATAAAGAGGAAAAAACATGATCCCTGCTCACTTCGTCTTGCATAATAGGGTGTCTCATTTAGAGTCTATTGTTAAGTATCTGTGCACCTTTCCCTTTTGCAGCCTGGCTAAGCTTTTGTGTAATTTTAGTTGACTAA
Source organism: Panthera uncia (assembly GCF_023721935.1). Taxonomy (NCBI): domain Eukaryota; kingdom Metazoa; phylum Chordata; class Mammalia; order Carnivora; family Felidae; genus Panthera; species Panthera uncia. The sequence continues at coordinate 20,331,354 of NC_064812.1, read as the reverse complement.
ATTTTGAACGCGCAGCATCAGAAGAAAGAAAAGGTCCTTCCTCATAAACACTTCTAATATCTTTGACGAAGAAGGAATTTAAGCATTTAAATCATAAGTTTAAGCATTTGTGTGATTTTACGTGCTCCATAAAGTTCCTGCCTGTCAGTGATCAGACAGACCTGGGGTTTGGCTAATGTGTCAGTTAGGACTGGCTGGGTTTTATGCTGTGCTAATAAACAACTTCAAATTTTCAGTGGCTTAAAAATAACAAAGGTTTGGGGTGCCTGAGTGGCTGAGTTGGTGGAGTGCCCGACTTCGACTCAGGTCATGATCTTGAGGTTCACAAGTTCGAGCCCCAGAGTGGGCTCTGTGCTGACAGCTCAGAGCCTGTAGCCTGCTCCCCATTCTGTGTCTCCTTTTCTCTCTGCCCCTCTCCTGCTTGCTCTCAAAAATAAATAAAAACATTTAAATTTTTTTTTTAAAATAACAAAGGTTGATTTCTCATTCATGCTATATTCCTAGTGAGTCCACTGAAGCCGACTGACATTGTCCTTTGTCCAGGACCTAGGATGATAAAGCAACTAATGTCTAGAACATGGCTGGTTGGCTGTGGAGGAGAGAAAGAGAAGAAAAAAAAGCCGAGGGAAGGGGTCATATGTCCACAGTTAAGTATTCTAATTTGGAAGTGGCATACCCTTTTAATTCACAAGTCATTGGCCAGAACTATTCGTGTCCTCTCCCAACCCCCAACCCTCACCAGGAGGCTGGAAAGCACAGTCTTAACAAGTTTCCGGAAGGGAGGACTGAGAACAATTTACAAATAGCACTAACAACTACATCATTGCTCAATAAACATCACTCATACTTTCTCGTGGACCTTTATTTTAGCACAATCTAGGTAATTTTCTCTTCTTTTTACTGAATATTAAAAGAAGGGACAGAAAACAGAAATTGTGGGAGCAGGATTTCTGTCTATCAGCCTGGTGTAGTTCTCAAGGGTAGTATTTAGCCCATTATCATGCTTATTCTGCCCGCAGGTTTGACATTTATTTCAAAAAGCCATGTGCAGTTGACAAGTACTTCCTTGTGAAGACAATTGCAAAGAAAATTCTTCCCAGTGAGTCTAAGGAGATTGCTAGCAACCAAAATTATACCTCTTTAGTAAGTCCTCTGGGATCTCATGGACTTCAACAGAATTTCTTATGTGTGAAACCAGCTGGGTGGAAGAAACAGACAACGGCAACAAAATAGATTAAAAAAAAAAAAAAGCCCATGCCTTAAAGGTAATTTTTTTATAGATAAATAAGTCCTTTTGACTTTTGCGTGTTTGGAGTGTCGAGTAGTATATCATCAATTTGTTACTATTATTTTTTAATGACAAAAGCTTAAAACTAAAGCAGTCTTCCCACATATCACCTGGTCCAATACCCCTATTTTATTTTATTTATTTATGTATATTACTATGATTTTTTTTATCCAAGTGTAATTAACACGCAGGGTTGTATTAGTTTCGGGCATACAATATAATGATGCAACAATTTTTAGAGATGGGTAAAGCCAAGACTCACAGTGCTGGAATCACCAACCGGACCTCAGACTAAGGCACAACTGAGAAATTAGAGCCTTTGCCTCCTGTCTGCCACTGCAGCGATCTTACTGTCACTATGTCCAAATGAGTTCCTAAATTACATTTTTGTTGTTGTTGGTGGTGGTGGTGCTGTTACTGCAAATTGATGGTGGGGGGGGGGGGAACTTTTTTAAAGAATAGGTTCCTGATATCCGTATCTTCAAAGAATAAAAAAAAAAAAAATCACTTTTTTGAACAAGAAAGCAACATTACATGGGGAAGGGAATTGAAGTTTCTGAATCAAAGACCACAGAAGAAAATTGAATTGACTAAAGGCAGTCAGAAAGTTTAGATGAATTACTGTCTTGTTTTAAATCTAAATTCATCCTGACACCCATTTCCCTATTTTATAGTTGATTATTTAAGAAACTCTTACAGAAAATGCTTCCAAGGTACAGACTAAATTGAAGTAAAAATCCTAAGGCTATTCTTTTTATTTTTATACAAGATGCTTCAAGGAAACTAAACAATGTCTTCACAGTACTAAAACATAATTTTAGAGAGGCAAATTTTTTAAAAAATCAAAATAAGAAAGTAATAAATCAAGGCCATTAGGAGCACATTACTTTTTTAGGAACGAGATTTCATTTCCTCCTGCATCCTCTACCTATAATGGTCTGGCTGATTCAGGTGCTTCTCAGAAATTGGGGTGAAAACAATCTACCCAGGCAGGGAAGTCATGTCACCTTGTAGTTGGGAGAAACCATTTTAGTGTGTCTGAAGACTGTTCTGGCCTTCGGAAGGTTAATTTAGAGAAGCCAGGTAAATGTGAGAGGGAGTGGGTACCACACAGCTTCGTACCTAATGTGTTGTCACACTATTCTTATCCCTTACAACCATTTAAAAGAATTCTTTTTTTAGACTTTCTATGCTAGTCACCCCAAAATATTCTGTGGTAGTGAGTTCCAAAAACTAATTACATGTCACATAAAAATACCGTCCTTGTATCTATTTCAAGTTGGCCATACCTCAGTCTTTCTTCTTGCACAGATAGTTTACAGATGTTGCTAGGATTTCCGATTCACTAGTTCCTGCTATTGTGGGTTGCTCAGTTTTATTTTGATTTTTGTTTTCTTTTCTAAACATGGCTGCTATTATTGTTCATATTTGCATTTTGTTTACTGGACTATCAGTATCAGAAACGCATGCTGAGGCTGCTTCCCCCACTCCTCTCTCGCCATGTGAAATCACCCTTCCCACATCTACAGCTTTAGACACCCACTGTATGCCCATGACCAGATTTTTTTTACCTTCGGCCCAGGCTTCTCCTGTGCTCTGACATTTTGAATCCAAATGTCTACTTGACATCTGCATTGGCACATTTTACAAACATGTAAAACTGATCAACCAAAAAACAAATACTTGATGTCCAAACCAACCATATGGGTAGGTCAGAAAGTGGGTTCGACTGAGTTTAGGTAGCACCTCCAGGGGTCACTACATGGATCTAGTTCATTTCCGTTGCTTACTTAAGGATGGGTCTTCGGGGCGCCTGGGTGGCTCAGCTGGTTAAGCGTCCACCTTTGGCTCAGGTCATGATCTTGCAGTTTGTGAGTTCCAGCCTCACATCAGGCTCTCTGCTGTCATCACAGAACCGGCTTCATTTGGGATCCTCTGTCTCCCTCTGTCTCTGCCCCTCCCTCTCTTTCTGCCCTCCCCCTGCTCTCTCTCTTTCTCTCTCAAAAATAAACATTAAAAATAAAAAAGAAGAATGGGTCTTCACTAAGGTATTTTCATAGTAGAAATGTGCAAAAGAATATCTAAAATATTGGCCAAGTGGATAGGATGTCATGTTTATATTTTGAAAGAGATCAAAGCCAACATTAGAATGTTAAATCTCTGGCAGTAAGCTAAATTCTGTTGGGACACTCATGGAAACTGTCGGTAGATTATATAACACCCCACCAAATCTCACTATAGTTCCTTTGATTCCACAAACACACGTTTAGTATCATACACTGTGGAGACCTGGGGAGGGTACAGTTATGAAGAAAATGGAAATCTGCGTTTGCAAAGAGCTTATACTTTGTTTCCCAGAAAGTGGTGATGTTACTCCCTTTCAGTTCTGGAAAATTCTAGGGGATTTCTTTGTCACAATCACTATAGACTGCTAAATGTCCTGGACAATCAAGAATAATCCCATGTCTCACACACTTTAAAATGTCCTATTGACAACTGATATAAGTGATCTAAGGGCACCTGGGTGGCTCAATAGGTTAAGTGTCCCACTCGGTTCAGCTCAGATCATGATCTTACAGTTCATGAGTTCAAGCCCCACGTAGGGCTCCGTGTTGATGGTGCGGAGTGTGCTTGGGATTCTCTCTCTCCCTCTCTTTCTGCCCTTCCTCCACTTGCACTCACTCACTCTCTCTGCTTTTCTCTCTCTCAAAATAAATAAGTAAACTTAAAAAAAATTTTTTTAAGTGATCTAAACAAAAAACCTATTTATCATTATCCTGACCTAGATTCCGATTACATTTTATATATACACAAAGTGGTGTTTGCATGATTTTTACACATACTAAATTTTATAGGATTTAACAACATAAAATTGGTTTGAAGGTTGTACTTTGCTTTGTTTAAAATTTTAGCAAGGTTTGGTCACCATTTCAGAAAAGCACAGCACCAAAGCCAATATTGATCATGGTTTCAAACCCCAGTGTATCACATGGGCTTCAGCCTTTGCTCCTAGTGGCCTGTTCATGGCATCACATCAAGATGCTAACATATCACCGCTTCATTATCTCTTACAGTGAAGCTTATTTTATTATTAGCTACTTTCCTTTTATTTCTCCTTTATAGTTATGCCAGTATATTGACTTTAAAAATTATGGATGTAGGTAAAATATATGTACTCTAAATTTCATTTCAGGAGAGCAAGAGAGTTGTTACAAAGGATTTATTTTCAAAGTGCATGGAAGAAGTGATAGCATTGAGAATTACTGCCCTACAGGGCAAAACATACAAATACACTGATAATGTGGGCATTTTTGCTCCTTCATAGCTCCATCATAGGCAGCCAGGCATCATTAGTCAAGGCCGTGAGTAACACGAACATAAATTTTTATACAATTACTCTTTCTCTGCAATCTATTTCCCAGTCCAGTTTTTTCAGCTGCAAAGGAGAAACTCAGGCTAAAGCAAATGCTATTGGTTAATGAGATGCTGAAGGAAATAATGCTTTTCACAAGAAGCTTTCAGAATAGGGAACATGCAGGCAGGGGGCCTAAGGGTTGCAAAACCCAGCAGGCAAGTTAGTGGATATGAGAGCAAGAATAGTTGGGTGTGTGTTTAGTGCCCCTTTGATAGACACGGCCATAGCTCTCCTTCTAGAACTAAGTGGATAAAACATCTGGCACAGAATGCTTTATTCCCCAACCAGTTGAATCTGACAACTGTGGTTTAAGCCTTAGAAGTAAAATTAAAGATTCACTTTAATAAATTAGGGAATTGTGTTGAAGGTTGCTAGGTGACAAAGGTCAGGAAGGTTGCTAGGGACAGGGATCAGAACTGTTTTGGACTGAATATATGTCAGATTCTCCTAGAAACTTCAGAGTGATCATTTTCTTAAAATAAGTAGATAAGCCAACAAATAAAGGCTAGACAAATACACACCCTCAATCACCGGGCGAGGGGAAGGAAACCAAAATAAACAACAACAAAACAAACCGGAAAAGGCATTATCCTAAAGTACAGGCCAACCAGGCGGTAGTCCCGAGAAGCCATCATCTGCTTTCCCCCAAACCCATCATCCGCACACTCCACCCCAAGTCTTATCACCATGACATTAATTAGGAGCTTAGCTTTGAGAAGGCCAGGGGATGGTTGGGCACTACACAATGGGAAGCTTCAGCCACCAGTTAAAATCTAGGCCTAGGCCAGGATGTTCCCAGGGTCTCAGACGGCCCTTGAGCAACCATGAACGGAACGGCCTGCTGATATGCTTACCTCACTTTGCAGTGCAGGCCCTTGCTTGACACATTGGTGAGCATCCCGGAGAGCCTATGAGGGAACTTTGGCATTGGCCTTCATGGCCACACCCCCACATTGCTTGCCTACCAGTATATCCTCTGCTATCCCCAAAAGAATCTAGAATTCCAGTTTGCTACACGATTTTCCTTTCTCTCACTTCTTCGGTTCAGGACACGTGGATTTTATCTGCAACAATGAAAACATTCCACTCCTTCTTCAAGCCTTCTCTCTCCACTGAGCATCCTCAGCATTTCTTTTCCATGATTCACTTGGGTCTAGATTTAGCTACAGTTGTCTGTGAGCAAAATGCTAGAAGCTAGAAGCTTCATGCTAACATGAAGCAGGAAATGTATGTGGTATCTTGCATGTGTACATATCATTGGCTCTATTTTACTGAGGAGAAAACTAAAACTCAGGAAAGATGTAACTTGCCCACAGTCATTGATCAAGTAGTGGTGCTACGGGATTTGAAGTTTGGTCCAACTGATAACTCATGTGTACTGCGGCTTCCTTTAGAAGAACCTGGAGAGCAGAATCTTTTATACTCCCAGGTCACCGAGCACTTCCCCTTTCGGTACTCTCATTAGACACAGAATTAATAGTCCAGTGTCTGCCTTCTCCATTAGACTGGGAGGTTCACGGGGACAGGAATGGTGTCCATCTTCCTTTCCATTCTGTCCCTGGTGCCGAGGGGCACGCCTGCTACAAAGGACAAATTCCTATAACGCTTCTACTTCTTACAGCTGCTCCTCGGTGCCTGCAAAAGGGCATCTGGACCCCTTGTGTGTAAGTTCCAAGTGTTCGTTTCCGATCATTTAGCAAATAAAGTCAATCTCAGAAACTACAGAAAGGGAAACAAGAATGTTTCCCATTGAAAGTATGTACTATGTTCCAACAACATATGAAGTCTTCTCTTTTGATAATTCTGCATCATCTACAATTAGTATTAGCTAGGCACACATCTATCTCCCTAGATAGACTACATATCAAAACTTTCACCTACGTACTGTTTAGGAACACTTATTAGGTACATACATTATCATCTAGTGGAAATTCTGAAATTTAAAAGCCATTGGTAATATGTTTGTTATTAATTAAATCTCTGACAGAATACAAAGGGCAAGGAAGAATAAAATGTCCCCATATTAAGAGCAGAATTATGTAAACTAGCCAAACACTAGAATGATTACATTAATTGTGGTACATCCATACAATGGAATACCATCCAATGAAAATAAATTATTATACATCCAACAGTCAAAATGATCTCATAATGGAACTTAAGTAAAAGTGACCAGAAACAGAAAAGTAATAAAGTCCATTTATATAAAGTCCAAATTTGATGTTAGAAGTCAGAATATTGATTACTCTGGCATTAGACATAGTAGTGATAGGGAGGGAGCCCAGGGAACTTCTGGGTTGCTGGTAATGCCATATTTCTTGATCTGGGTGCTAGATCACAAGTGTTCACTTTGAGAAACTTTATTAGGCACTTATGAGTTGTGCAATTCCCTATGTGTGTTATGTTTTAATGAAGTCTATTTTTTCAAAAGTTCTCCATGGTACCAATATTGGTGGATCAGTTTTTATATTGCATCTTACACATGTAGTGGTAGATAAGATACTTCTTGGTGCACTCCTGTCTCACCTACATTTTCTTTAGTGACTTTGCTGTTTATCTACTTATTTATGCTTGTGTATCCTGGGAACTAATTGGAAGACTTCCTAGCCTACTGCTCACTATTCATGGGTTAGATGTTGAAATTCAAGCATTTACTCGAACACGCTCAAAACACACATGTGACTTAAATATGGGTTTTCCTATGCCTTTGTGAATGTCCAATTCATATCTTAATGTATTCTACACCTTAGTGACATAAAGGAAATGGTCAATAGTGTAGAATGATCTACATACAAATCTTATTAACTTGATTGGTCAAAAATCTAAATTAAAAAAAAAAAAAGCCAAGTGAAGTCACAAAGACTCTTTCTAAACACTACATTAAAAATAACTTGTTTGGGCGCCTGGGTGGCTCAGTCGGTTGAGGGACCGACTTCAGCTCAGGTCATGATCTCATGGTTTGTGAGTTCAAGCCCTGCGTCAGGCTCTGTGCTGACAGCTTGGAGCCTGGAGCCTGCTTCTGATTCTGTGTCTCCCTCTCTCTCTGCCCCTCCCCCGCTCATGCTCTGTCTCTCTCTGTCTCAGAAATAAATAAACATTAAAAAAAAATTAAAAAAAATAACTTGTCGCTGTATTTAGTGCTGACCTTCAATTATTTAAATTTTAGAACATAATTAACATTAGCCCACCACATTATATTGAACTGAGAACTGAAGTGAACCATTTTAAAAATAAAATTTTATTAGAATGTTAAATCGCATAGTTATGAAATGTGTGTGTGTATGTGTGCATACATATGTATGTATGATCTTTCCTCTGGTGCCACTTATGCAAAATTTCCCATAACATTTGCTTAAGTAGGGAATGAGCCTGATCATGTACCCTATTGTGTTCACTGCATCCAAATATTATTTTAGTTATAATAGTTTTAAAAGGACTGCCATCTCCTTACTCTGCTACTAAGGGGCTACTTTAATACTAACGATAATGATAATAATATCCAATAACTAAGCAAAGATGGTATGAACGCCTTGAGGGCGTCAAATAAGCTGCAATGAAGAAAGTAAATACAATGACACAGATCATTCAAAAGAAAGAGGTCTAGAACTCTTCTCTCCTTTCCATAAACCCAGCAGGAACTTTCCAGGGCAAAGGGACACCCTAGGAGCCATGCGATGAGCTCTCCAGAAAGGTCCCCCTTTCCAACCTGAGCCCAGACTTTTCCTGGGACCGGGAGGCGTTGAGCTGGGGGGCCCGTCGGGCCGCGGGGAGGTCGGAGAGCAGCGGGCGGGCGGGCTCCCAGGCGCCCGCGTCCCGGGCGGGAACTTACCACGAGGGCGCAGCACAGCAGCCGGTTCATTGCGGTCCCCGGGAAACCTCAGGCTCTGGGCGGCGGCGGCGGCGGCGGCTGGGCGAGCGCTCCTGTGCGTCTCTGCAGCCCGTGCACTCATCACGTTATATATAGCGTCCGGGCGACAGGAAGTACCGGCTTGGCTTTGATCATCCATTCTCTATCTGGACCCAACTCTGCACCTTTCTTTTTTAGGAACTTGGGCGGGAGCCGTGGGGTGTGCGCAGAGCTCCGGGGTTAACGCTTTCAGAGCCAGGGCGGAGAACCGCCGGGAGGGGTGGGGGCTGGGGGTGGGGCGGGGATGTCTGGCCCTCCCAGGAGGAAAAAAAAAAAAGAAGAAGAAGCCACCAGGCTGCGAAACAAGGAGGCCGCTGTCTCCGCGCGGCCCTGAGGTTTCCTGGCCGCTTCCCGCCAGCTGGCGGCCTCCTGGCAGCAGCCACCGGCCGCGGGAGGGCCGGGCGCACGCCGGGGGCCGCGGTACCCTTCTCGTCCGCCCTGCACGGCCGCCCCAGCCGAGATCGGGGCGCAGCCAGGCGTGCGTCCCCCACACTTGATCCCCTCCCGTCCGGGCCCTTTCTCTGCGGGTTCTGAAAGCTCCGGTAACAAGGCCTCTGCTCTACGCACCGCACTCTCAGGGCCCTGTTGGGAGCGGTCCTGAATCTCCAAGGTTGCACAGACCATGCGGAAGGACCGTCTCTAACTTCTGTCTGGTTCTAGAGCTGGGGCCTTCCTCCCATGCACTTCTTGCTGTCTGGGGTAGTTCGGGCCAGAGAGAATCAGCAGAGGAAAAACTTCCCGCCTAAGACAGGAAAAAGCTTGGCAGGCTGTGGGATACCTTGGCCACTGTTTTCCTCATCTACACCGTCATCATCAAAGGGCTCTTGCTGCCTTAGTATCCTAAGTACTTGGAATTCTCCAAGGTCGTTCCACTACCCCCAAGCTGTTGAAAGAAGTTCGGTGCTTGCGTAAAGGGCTCTTGTCTTCCTCACTGACTCCCACAAGCTGCTAGTCTGAAAGTTAGTCCGGTCCTGAGGGGTCCTGCAGTTCACGGATTCCCAGGTTTTCACCAGGTGCTGAAAACATCACTTCAGAGCCGGCTTCCCCATCAGGACCAAGTGTTCCCTGATAGCTTTCGTGAAATGGGCAAATTCTACTCTGCCAGAGTTCCAGGATGGAAGGGGATGACTCACAAAAGGAGCCCCCTAGGGGTAAATACTGCCCACAGGGATCAGAGCATCTGCCCCTTCAAATGGAGGCGCTTCTACCAGAAGTTCAAAGAGGATCCACAGAGTAGAACATAGAGGATGAAAATGGCAACTCTTCTGGTCTGTGAATCAAAAGACAGAGGGCAGAGGGTCTTGTCTTGTTCAGCTTTGTCTCCCCAGTGCTGGAGCATAACATCATGATGGTTTCTTAAGTGAACTATGAATAAATGAAGGTCAGTGAGTGAGGACAAAGTCCTATGATCTCAGATCTCAACTTTGGAACTTCGGTTTTGACGTCTACAGCCTGTGCAACTAACACAGACTTACCGTGGGACTCAAATACATTCAAATGTCAGTAGGAAGGCACTCTATAAATGACAATATTATTGTATTTATTAAGGTGATGTTTGTCTAGGCTATTATTTGAAGGCATTTTTTTAAGTTGATTTATGTTTTGAGAGAGAGAGAGAGAGACCTCGAGCTGGGGAGGGGCAGAGACAGAAGATTCGAAGTTGGTTCTGCACACTGACAGCAGAGAGAGAGCCTGATGTGCGGCTCGATCTCAGAACCAGGAGATCATGACCTGAACTGAAGTCATACGTTTAACCGACTGAACCACCCAGGCGCCCCTTTAAGGCATTTTTCTTGAAATATAATGCCAATATGCAGGAGCCAAACCTTAGAGAAAACTGATCAAGGATTGAGTCCTGCAGTGTTAACTGTGGGGAAGTTCCAGGTCTCTCTAAGCTCATCTGTAGGATAAAAATGATACTGATATTACAGAAATGTAAGAGGGAACAAATGAAAGCATGCACCAGGTCTTACATAAAGGAGGTTACTCACTCGTGGTGAGCATCCCATAGAGTAATGCATGTAAGATAACTTAGCAAAATGCCTGACTTGTAGGAAATATTTACTAAATTACAGCAATGATTTTTCTAGCAACATCTAAGAACTGATCTTTGGAGCCAGACACCTCACCTTGAACCCCAGATCTACTACATCCCAGTTCTGTGGTCTCAGGCAAGTTTTCCCTAACCTATTTGTGTTTCTGTTTTGTTCCTGTATCTGTACAATGAGGATAAAAATCTCACTTACTTCGGAGGATTACAAAGGTTGTTAATGAGGATTAAATTGGATAAAACATGTAAAGCATTCAAAATGGTGCCTGGCACAGAGGAAGTGCTCATTACCTGCCAGCTATTATTATTCTTCTTATCTGAGGTTCTCATTGGTACATTTATATGAGCACAGTGTGAGTTAAGATTATAAACTCCTGACAGCCGAAATCATGTATCTTCTTGTGATATTCCTTGAAGCTTTTAGCTCAACGTCTGGCTCCCTATAACTATGGGGAATTACTATAAATAATAGTAACGGGAATAGTGATGGTGGCAGCTGGTGTGGGGGGAGGTATAACTACCTGTAATCTTGAGAAAAGTTGGGGCACCATTTGGTTAGAATCACAAAATCGACCGTGTGTTGCCTGTTGTCCGCATATTTCAGGGCCTGACTCCGGATCATTTATTAATCACTGACTGACAGGAAACAGACACTCTGAGTTATTGGTCATCTCATTTGTTATATTCCCGGAGCAATCTGGCTGATCCCATGTGACCCACTGCTATGGGCAGCAGGCCCTGAACACTCTGAAGCCAGAGTTCATCTGAAGCTTGAGTTGGAATGGACCCAGGGAGTTGGGTCTGAACCCAAGGGGGGACGTTTGAACGAACAGTAACTTGGCAGACTACATTCATCTTCCTGTGATGGATCCCTCATTGGCAGAGGCCATTGGTGACATTGAATGGAGTGTCCCGTAAATTTAACCTTCTGTTTTTGGTCACCAGATTATGTCTGATGCTGACTTTCTAGGTGACACCTCTTCAGATAACTCTCATCTTCTCTTGACTGAACCCTTTTGACTTAGGCCCCATGTTGCACACATTTTCACTGCCTGTATTTTCTTTTTTTTTTTTTAAACATTTATTTTTGAGAGACAGAGTGTGAGGGGGGGAGGGACAGAGAGAGAGGGAGACACAGAATCTGAGGCAGTCTCCAGGCTCTGAGCTGTCAACACAGAGCGCAATGTGGGGCCCGAACCCATGAACCGTGAGATCATGACCTGAACTGAAGTCAAATGCTTAACTGACTGAGCCACCCAGGCGCCCCTTCACTGCCTCTATTTCTCTGATTGCCCCTGCCTTCATTTCTGCCACTCCTAGGAAACAGCGCCCGCATACTGGGAGCTCCCGTGAGGAAAACACTTCATCTCTTTAGCACAGCATCAAAGCACCTGCTACAGAAGGCCACTTTAACCATCATCATAATGGAAATGCCTGAAACTCAGGACGGGAATTGATTTAGGTCATCTGGGAGACCAGGAATGCCGTGGGCTCTGAAGTGACTAATCAAGTGTCTAGATCATCTTGTGCCTAAGTTCCCTCATCTGAAAATTGGAAAGACTAGTTCTGAGTTATGTAAATGAAAGGTTATTAACTTGGAGAAGAGAAACATATTCCTTGTTATTTCATTGCTATTAAAATGAAGCCCTTTCTGATTTCACAGGAGAAAGAACAGAAGGAAAGGAGGAGAAATACGATGCAGCTAGCCTGCCTATTGATTTTCTTTTGTCTTATTAATGTTTGCCAATTTCTTCACTAACACACATGATTTTAAGAATGTTAATATTCTAGACAAAAGCTATTTGACTTTTAAGGTGTTATAAACTATGTACAGAAGAGAATGTGTATTTGCTTTGCAATAAATAATGTATGGAAAAGCAAGGTTGAGGACCAAAAGCACTTTCTGAGTAAGTCATCAGTTACTTAAGGGTCTGCTTGGCAGTGTCAGACCCGGTGTCAGTAGCCATTACTGTCACACCCCCTACTCAGTGGTGTGACACCAGCATTGTCACTCATTCGATTGTAATCACCCTTTCGATGAAAACTGGCAAAGAATCACACGAATGCATAAATATAAATAGGACGGTGTGCTACATGGAAAGAAATAAGTTAGAGCAGGAGCACCTGACCCAGTATGATTTTAAACAAAATGTGTATTAATCAGTGCTAAGAAGGTGGTGTAGGAAGGAGAGCATTTGAGCAGGGAGGCCAGGGGCCAGCTGACCTGGAGACGGGAGGAAACAGGGTGTGATTTAAAAGAACCTGAAGCGGCCCAGTATGGCTGACACATAGAAGAAGGCAAAGCATCGTGTGGACTGGGTGAGATTGAAGAGGTGAGTGGACAGTGGTCAGGCTGCAAAGTGTCATCGATTCTTGCATTTTTCCAAAGGACCGTGGCAAGCACAGAGGGCTTTTAGGTATGAAAGTGACATGATCAATACAGTTGCCATGAGGTGAAATTCTTTGAACTTCACCCTACCAACTTCTTAGGGTTCTAGGTCCAAACATAGACACTCAAGAAAAAGTCCTCTGACACGAAAAATCACAGCCCACGTGCACAAGTATTTGTATCAATTTAACTAGGTTTCAACCTTTTAAATCCCTGCGGGTGGTAAAAATTCAAATAGTATGGACACATCTAGAATGGAGGGTAAATCTCCATTTTACCTCAGACCACCCCCACTCCTTTACAAAAGCTGCTGCCAAATTGTGTCCCGAATACGTCACTATTCTTAATATTAATCTTACCACTTTTGGGGGGGATCGGTAAAACCAGTTAATACTATTGCCTGTACCCCCTATCCCTGGCATTGGAAGGAGCCCTGCACATTTTGAGCGGGAAACTGGGTCTTTCAAAATGAGATCTATAAGGAGAGCTGCCTCATTCACAATTCAGTGCTCAGCAACTGCTATCAGCACATCAAGAAGTGGAGGGTAGAAACGTGTCTTAGTCCGCTCGGGCTGTCATATAAAAATGCCATAGACTGGATGGCTTAAACAGGCATTTATTTTCTTATAGTTTTGGAGCCTGAAAGTCCAAGATCAAGGTGCCAGCTTCTGTTGAGTCCTCTTTCCTGGCTTGTATGTGGCCCACCATCTCACTGTGTGCTCGTATAACCTCTTCTTGGTGCCTGTTCAGAGAGCTATCTCTCTTCTTCTTCTTAAAAGGCCACCAATCACATTGGACTAGAGTTCCACTCTCAGGACCTCATTTAATCTTAATTACCTCCTAAAAGTCCTATGTCCAAATGCAGCTACGTTGGTGGTTGGAACTCCAAACTATGAATTGGGGGAAATGCAATTCAGTCCTTAGCCACATAGGTCTACCTTCCTCTTTCTTGACACAACCCCATGCTTAAGTTTCCAGGGAAGTTCGACTTTTGCCACAAGTCTCAATTACTGTTATAGATATATAACTGTAAGGTCAATCTTTTTCTCTCTCTTACATTTCTTTTTTCCTCCTTCTCTGGACTCTCCCCCTCTTCCATCTAATGAAATAGCCTCCATAGTTCTGGCAGCTCCAAGTTATGCCTACATCATCTTATAAAACACATCATCACCCATTTATGGATTCTGGTTTCTCTGACTGTATGAGGTCAGGAAGCCGCTAGCTGGGAGGAAATCTTGAGCACTCTTTGATAAAGGTTTTTAATAGAAGAACTCAATTACACTAAAGACTGTACCCTGCCCACTTGAGCAGAGGAAAACATATGTCAAGCCTTTCTGCACATACAACACAAATCACAATTTCCTCATTGAAATTTCTGTCAAAGGTTGTGCCAAATTCCTAATATCTCTGGGTGGGGAAGTTGGGAAAAAGGAACAAAAAATCTCAACAGACTATAACAGAGTATCTGTTGTTCTCAGCAGTCCAAGGAAGGGACATAACTCCTGTTTATAAATACTTTGACCTTATCTGCCAGTTGTTCTAGTCACTTCAACTAGGGTTTCCTGAAACTCAGATATACATCCAGTGCCTACTCATTCCCAAGAAATTGGTTCCTAATTAAACAGGGATGCATATCCCAAACAACTACTCACTGGGAGGCTGAACAAATAAATGTTTATATCTGAAGAGGGTTAGGGAATACTGCATACGCACTCAGAGTTCCTCTTCAAAAATTCTTCAGGAAATTTGGTCACCTCTAGCGTCAATGCAAAGATTTTCCCCCTTCCCCAACCTCCCTGTAATTTTTCTGCACCTGGCTCATACAAATATGATAGATAAGAACTCTTAGAACTATTCTCTTAATAGTCAATTAGGTGCTTCTACCTGGGAAACTCCCCTCCTTTAACTAAAACAAACCTTTAGAAATAAAGCTTTTGGTGAGATAGTCTTCAGAGAAACTAGCCTGCAAGAGAGAAATGCTTCCTGAAACCAGAGTTTGCCTATGAAACGTTTAGCCTAAAGGAGTCTCTTTAGGTGAATACAATCTAAAGGGCAGAAGGTAATTATTTAATATTCAGCTGAAGGGATACCATTGAGAAAACCGAGAAAGGAAATCTATTTCAGTACAAATAAAGTAACTTATCTTCATTTATACAACAAATATTTACTTAGTACCTAGTAGCTGCCAGACATTGTACCCCTGATAAAGACAAAAATAGTTCCCACACATTTGAAGTTTCCTGTGAAGTTAGGGTGAGAGAGTAATGAAGTAAACCTGGAAATAAATTCTTTGGATGGTGGATGAGCCAATTGCAGAGAGTGGTAAGAGGGTTGAAGCCCATAATGTAAGTTGGTACAATGGTGCTTAGCTAAGAAGGGGCTGCTTTCACCGAGTTCTCCTTAGGGAAGAACCCTCTGAAGAAGCAACTTCTGATCAGATAGTGGAATGATGAGGTCTATTCCATGAGGTGGGGTGAAAGTCTTCCGGATCAAGAGAAGGATAAGTGGGGTACCCCAGATGAGAAACGTCAGTGGGCTAGAGCTAAGGGAAGAAGAGGGAGATTTAAACCCTATGTGGCCAGAGAGGTGGGCAGGGCCACACCATGCAGTGTCAAAAGGATCAGAGTAAGGACTGAGCACTTTATTTTTTTTTAATTTTTATTTTTTTAAATACAATTTATTGTCAAGTTAGCTAACATACAGTGTTATACAGTGTGCTCTTGGTTTCGAGGGTAGATTCCCATGATTCATCGCTTTCATAAAATACCCAGTGAGGATTGAGCACTTCAGTTGAAGGGCAGGGAAGCCACTGGCCTATCTCAAGATGTGAGTGAAGTGATTTGACATATATGCAAAAGGATTGTTTTTGGTGGTGGTAATGCGCTAGAACGGAAGCAAGAGGACCACAGGAAGTGGGAACGTAGTTGTCACCAGGACAATCATCATCAAACCCTTAGGAAAAGAGCTCAATTACATTAAAAAGTATACCCTGCCCACTTGAGCAGAGGAAAACATATGTCAAGGCTTTCTGAGCTTACAACACACATCACAATTTCCTTGTTGCAATGTCTGTCAAAGGTTGTGCCAAATTTCTGATATTTCTGGGTGGGGAAGTTGGGAAAAAGGAACAAAAATCTCAACAGACGATAACAGAGTGTCTGTTGTTCTCAGCAGCCCGAGGAGGGGACATAACTCCTTAGCTTCATCATTTATAACCAGCTGTCTTCAGTGACGTCATTTAGTTTCTCTGAGCCTCTGATTTCATAGTCCGTAAAATGAATATTCTAGTTACCTACTGTATCTATACGTACTTCCTAAGGATACCAGGAGAATCAGATAACATATGTGGAAGAGCTCATTAGTGTTAAAGTGCTATGTAAATTTCCAATACTACTAATAAAGGACATTTCCTTGTGTCCTATGTTTGGAGTAAGTGACTAAGATGTAAGAAGGAAACAAGAGAACTAAATGGCAAAAGAAGCAAATATGCAAAAAGAAGCATTTATGCTGAGTACCTAAACTTTCACATTTGTTCAAGTTTCTACATGTTTTTCTAGATACTTGAGGTTTAATTGTTCCCCAAAGTAATGGTAATATAAATAATAATGATAATAATAATAATAATGGCAGCATTTTTTTAGTGTCTACAATTTTTAAGATACTGTGCTAAGTGTCTTCTATTTATTAACTTCCATGATACAGACACTATTATTCTTCCTATTTTACTAAAAAGAGGGCTAAGGCTCTGAGAGTTTAAAAAACTTGCACAAGATCAACAGCTAATGAATGGATTTGAGTCCAGATTGTCTAATTCTAGAGCCTGTGCTCTTAACTACTAGCTCTGCTGCTTATAATAAATTTGAGGATTTTCTAAAGGTAGAAGTAAATTTTGTTCTGCAGAAAAATTAGGTATTTGGTGTATCAGTAACAGCCAACAGTTAAGAGTAGATGAGGGTTTTCTTTTCTTCTTAGATCAGAATCTGCTATATACAGATATTTATAAGCAAGAAGACCCTCAATGGTCACGTAATATGAATTTATACTATAAAAACAATTTTTTTAATGTTTATTTATTTTTGAGAGAGAGAAAGATAGAGCATGAGTGAGGGAGGGGCAGAGAGGGAGGCATGGAGTCTGAAGCAGGCTCCAGGCTCTGAGCTGTCAGCACAGAGACCCACAGGGGGCTCAAATCCATGAACCAAGAGATCATGACCTGGGCCAAAGTCGGTTGCTTAATGAACTGAGCCACCCAGGTGCCCCATAAATTTATACTTTAATGAAGGCTCAGATCTCATCAAATATTTGATCTTCTAAGCACAATTTGTATTATAGGTTGACCTGAAGCAAATGTGACAATATTCAGTGGGAGGATGCAGCCACAAGGATACAGCACTGCTCAGGGATCAAACCTAGGGCACGGATCTAAAAATATTTTATTCCTAAATATTTTATTGTTTTTGGTGCTATTGAAAAGGAGATTGCTTTTGTAATTTCTTTTTCAGACAGTTCATTGCTTGGGTATAAAATGAAATTGATTTTTGTCTATTTATTTTGTATCTTGCAACTTTACTGAATTTATTTGTTAGTTCTCACAGATTTTTGGTGGACTCTGTAGGGGTTTCTACATATAAGATCATATCATCTGCAAACAGAGATTATTTTACTTCTTCCTTTCCAGTTTATATCCTATTTATTTCTTTTTCTTAATTGTTGATGCTAGAACATCCAGTCCTATGTTGACAAGGAGTGGTGAGATTGGGCATCTTTGTCTTGTTCCTGATCCTAAAGAAAAGTTGAACTATTGAGGATGACAACTTATACCAAAGAAATACAAAGGATTATAAGAGTCTATGCTGGACAACTATATGCCAATAAACTGGACAACCTAGAAAAAAATGGAAAAATTCTTAGAAGCAAACAACCGCTAAGGCCAAATCAAGAAGAAATAGAAAATCTAAACAGACCAATCACTAGTAAGGAGATCAAATCAGTAATAAAAAATACAAGCCCAGAACTAGATGGCTTTACAGGTAATTATACCAAGCATTTAAAGAAGAATTAATACCAATCCTTCTCAAATTCTTGAAAAAAAAATTGAAAAGAAAGGAACTCTTCCAAACTTATTATATTATATAGCATTACCCTGATATCAAAGTCAGACAAGGACACTGCAAGAAAAGTATAGGCCAATAACCCTAATAAAAATTGATGCAAAAATCCTCAACAGAATATTAGCAAACTGAATTCAACAGCATATTAAAAGGATCTTACACCATGATCAAGTGGGATTTATCCCTGGGATGCCAGAATGTTTTGACTAATGCAAATTAATAAACCACATTAATACAAAGAAAGATAAAAACCACTTGATAATTGCAATAGCTATAGAAAAAGCATTTGACACAATTCTGCATCTTTTCATGATAAAAACTCTCAACAAATTAGGTATAGAATGGAAGTATCTCAATATAGTAAAGGCCATATACAGACAAACCCACGGCTATCATATTCACCAATTCTAAAAAGAAAGAGCAAAGAACTGGCTACATTCTATCTTCCTACAAGGGTATAGAGGGGGCCAAAATACTTTAGCCCAGTGTTTCCCCACTTATTTTTTCATTATTGCCCCCAAAGGAGAAAACTTTAACTTAATTTAAAGAAAGAAATTAAATACCAAGGTAAAAGATTTTTTTTCAGGTAGGGTTGTGCCTATGTTTCTCCAAAGAAACATAAAATCCTTGCAAAATCTCAGAATTTTTTCAGGCCACCCCCCTAACAAATTTTGTCTGCTTGTGGGATATATTGCTCCCACTAAGAATGCATGTTTTAGCCAATCCAGGGCCTTGAATATCCACGATTTCACCAAATAAGAACCCATTTTACCACCATCATGCTAAGTAACACAGTCTGGTGGTGCCAGGAGATGGATAGAGCTGAATTGCTGGAATGTGGACCTTCTCTTGAAATGCTAACTCACCTCTCAGAATGTAGGAATCCTAGTTAAGTCAACTGTCTACCTGTAGAGGGTAGATTCACCTGACTCATGTGTATATAACATCACACTGTGCTGAAATATTCTAAAATAAATTACAGACATATAACAAGAACCCAGAGCAAGGGAGTGGACAGGGGAAAGAGTTGTGTGCAGGAAGTAGCTCAGAATACGGGAGAAAAAGGATGGAGTTTGGCTCTGGAAGAATATAAACAACGTGTGAACGAAAAACAACCCAAATTCTGTCACTACCGTTTCTCCTCATGTATGTGAAATGGCCTTTGAAGGTTCATATTTCCGTGGGCGCCACATGGCAGTCACTGAGAATTAGGCAGGTGGGAGCAATGAAAACCAAAAACAGTTAAGGTCACCTTTTGGGTCCCAGTAAGAAGGACATTATCTGTGCTTTGATTTCTTCTCTCAAAAGACATGTTGCTTCTGCTGGAAGGAGTTCCAGTAGAGGTAAAAGCACTCTTGAACTTCGAAACCTGGCCACTTGGCAGGAGTTTGCACAGTGGAAGCAAAGGCTGGACCTAGAAATGGCGACTTAGTGGTTCTAACTCCAGTCAATAGTGCAGCAGGGATGCTTTCTTGTCAAGAGCAAGCCTCACAGCTGGGACTTTCAAATTCACAAAGGCTGTGGGACTTCTGGCCAAAAATATGTACATGGGCTCACCTATGTTTTGCATTGAATTTTAGAAGCTTCCTGGCTTCTGACTCCAGGAGGGAGATTGATTTGGAATGTGATGAAACTTTTTTCTGCTCAGTTTTAAAGAGATGTACCTTGGTTAAGAATAATATCGTTGTATTATCATTTGTCATATTTCAATATTTATATTTCCTGGGTTTTTGTCTAAGATACCTGTCCTGAATTTTCGATGTTTAATAGATGAGAGTTGTTTTCTCCTCCCTAGTGCATCATTTTATTGACCTAGACTATAAATGGGCTTGCCCTTTGAAATTGTGTACACTCAGAACAGCTCAGATCTCAGGGTAGCTGATTCTATTTGGCAGGTGTGGGATGTGTGATTGAGTCATTCTAGAATCTCAAAGAGATATTTGTTAGAGGGAGCAGCAAACAGTGACTGATTCAGTAGCTCCTGGGTTTCCTAACAACCTGGTACTTACCACAGTTTACATCTGAAGGAGACTCTGCTCCTCCTTTAGTGGTTGTTGGAAGTAGGGGAGGTGAAAGGAATACAAAAGCATAAGTCACAAGGGGCATGCACAGTGAAAAGAGTGAAAGAAGGGGTTTTGGTCACCTTAAAAAACAAAAAACAAAAACAACCCATGAGGTGCACCTGGGTGGCTCAGTCAGTTGAGCGTCCGATTCTTGTTTCCATGCAGGTCATGATCCCAGGGTAGTGGGATCAAACCCTGCATCAGACTCCACGCTAAGCATGGAGCCTGCCTAAGATTCTCTCTCTCCATGTCTCTCTCTCTTCCCCTCTCCCCTGCTCACGCTCTCTAAAATAAAAAAACTTCAAAACGCCATGGAAGATAAAGTTCAGATAGCAAAGAATGAAGATCTGGCAGTTTAGTAGCGAATATGGCCAAGTCATGTGGGACCCTTTTAGATGAAAAACAAGAGTTCAGCCCTGGCTCTGAAACTGCACTGCTAGGATTTGAAACCTTGCTGCCTTGCTCTACACCCTTTCATTTGTCTGCGTCTCAGTTTCTCCATCTGTACAATGGAGAAGCTAATAATATTATTTACCTGTTAGAATTTTTCTGAGCATTAAATGGGCAAATATATGCAAGTCGCTTAGAGCAATGCCTAGCAAGCAGTAAGCTCTCCACAAACCTCAGCGGTTATCTATAATCAAATTCATTGGCGTCTTACTTGAGAATGATTGTACCTTGGGCTGTGTGATGTGGTTGTCCAGGCCATTGAATGGAGAGACTTTATAGTTCCAGAAACTGTGCCACCCGTTTAAAAGTATAAACTAGACATTCAAATTAGAAAATCTGGCAACCGTGGCAGTGAAATCAGCTGGAACACGTGTCCGAGAGCGCCTACAGTGTGTTCAGCCCTGCACCGAGCACCGTGGAAACTGACCAAACACCGATGTCCATGTGTCTTCCTTGTCTTCTGGGAATTTATTACTTGGTCTCTTAATCAGAACTTGGCTTATGCGGTTACACATGCTTTGTAAAAAATTACAGGAAGGAAGTGCTGCACAAGGTCAGACGCCATAGTGATGTGAACGTGGTATGAAGTCTTTAGTGGTTTAGGGGGCATGAAGGATGCATTTGAAATGGGATTGGAGGCACCCGGAAAGGCTTCCTGAAAGAGAGGGGCTCTGAAAGATTAGCAGGCTTTGGAGAGACAGATATGAGAAGGAAATGGTTCCCGGCAGGAAACACGAGGCTACTGAAGACCCAGGGACAGGCAGGGGTGTTGTGTGTGTGGTAGTCGGAGTGGTGGTGGTGGCTGAGCTGGTGCTGCGGGATGCATGGCCCCAGCAGAGAGAAGGTGAGCAGCGCAGGTGGGACAGCACCTTGTCATTGGGGCTGAAACTGCAGGGAAGAGAGGGGCTGAAGGAAAAAATAGGGATGATTTTGAATGCCAGGTGCTGCTATTGCTTTATGAACAGTGGAGGCTCAGAAGATTTTTGAGATACCCCTTAAGGCACCGTTTATAAACCACTTTATTCTTTTTTTTTAATGCTTTATTTATTTTTGAGAGAGAAAGAAAGAAAGAGAGTGTGAGCAGGCGAGGGCAGAGAGAGGGGGAGACACAGAATCCGAAGCAGGCTCCAGGCCCTGAGCTGTGGGCACAGACCCTGACCCGGGGCTCAAACGCACGAACCATGAGATCGTGACCTGGAAGTTGAACGCTCAACCGATGGAGCCTCCCAGGCGCCCCAACTACTTTATTCTTTTTAAAGTACTTTAAATACTTCAGTTCTTTTAGTGCTTAGAGTGAGACAGTGCAATAGGAAAGCAGCCATTATTTGTCGCACATCTGCCCAGCCATGTCACCCACGTTGCAAATAAAGCCAAAAAGCAAGATATTGTCCTGTTCACACCCAGATAAGGATTAGGAGGAAAGGGACTGGATGACGTGGACCACCTGTGGACCACTTTGCAAAGTTACTTGTCTGGAAACAGAATCTGCCTTTGTTTCGAACTGGGTCAAATGTTTAAATAGGAATGATGTTCTTATTCATAAAGTATATCTATATTGTCACAGTACTTTTAAATATACCCATCATTTTATCATTTAAGCCATAAGACAAAATCAAACATGTGCACTGTGTTCTTAAGTCAGCAAAATATCAGATCATTTAATCATTTGACCTTCCCAATAACCGACAGGTAGATTGGTTAAAACATGCTTTGTATTTCTATGGTGAGGAAAGTTACACTCCGAGGACCAGTGGCCAGTCCAAGATGGCACAGTTAGCAAGTAATGGGCTAAAAATTAAATAAAGAGCTTGAACTCTCGATTATTTCAAAGCTTTCATGCTCCATCATATTTTTGTTATTTTTATTGAAGAATGATTGATATGTACAATACTGTATTCATTTCAGGTGTACAACATAATGATTTGATATTTATATACATTACATTCTTTTGCTAGCTATTTCTACTTAATTCAATTCCATCATTTGACAGTAAACTTCTGTAGACTAAAGGTTATTTTCAACTGTTATTAGAATTCTTCCTTTCCTAATTATTTGAGGCCTGTGGGCAGGTGCCAATATGGAAGACTACAAATGGCTCATCTGATACAGGAGCTGGCTCTCCGCATGGTGCCCAAACTGGTTAGTAGCATTAAGGGACTCTGCCAGTTGAGTTGGCTATGAGACATGTTGCACTTTGTTGAGTCTTTGGCCCGCATTCCTCTCTTCCCATCATGCACTCCCTTCACTCCTAGGCTGGAGAAGCAGAGAGAGTCTGACACTGGAGCTGTACCTCTTCTGGCTCAATACCCATCTGCGTCAAAGTGGTGTTGGCTTTGGCGCCTGGGTGGCTGGACTTAAGACCATCCTCAGGCAGCTGAGATGGTTTCTTTCTGATGGTTTCTTGACCTGTGAAGCCAGAAGGAGGTTATTTTTGCTTAGAGACCTCAAAATTTCAACGGGGAGTTTGGTTTTGGACATTTTCTAAAGCCCTACTCAGTTCTTAAGAAATGAAAAAGTTAAATCATTTTCAAAGAAGTGGCTTTGCAGGTTGACATGTCAGCTTATGGGCCTACAGCTGAGCTCATGCTGTCCAGGGCATACTTGTCTAAACGACACAGGGAAACCAGTCATTGCCCTGTTGTTTTGCAATATCGAAAAGGCAACCCTCCCACGGGGCGGGTGTAAATCCTGGCACCCATACAAAAATGTTGAGAAACATTTGCAATCTCTTTAGAACCTTATGAAGTTAACAGCTTACCATGAGAAGATACTGCTAGAATGGGTCATCTAAATCAAGCTGAAAGGAGTAACTGAGATTAACTAGCGTGATGGGTAAAGCCCTATTCTGATGGGGTACTGACCTATTCGTTCCATGGGATATTCCTATGTGTTCCAAAGAGCAGTATTCTCTGAAACTATTGCCAGTTAACACTCAAAAGAAGTTTTGTTGAGCGATGGATGGATGCCCAGTGCATTCATCACCAGGGCTTTATTGAAAACTTTCCCTTTGCCTGGAAGGCCCATTACCCAACACATTTGTTCTTACATTCAGTCAAGAAACATTATAAGGACCTTCTAGGTGCCAAGCACTGTACTCCAAATATCACAGATATGAGTAGATCAGGGTTCACACGTTCAAGGAATTTATAATCTAGTAGGGAAGACAGATAAGTGACAAGTTGAAAGAGAAGGTGCAAAATACAAACACAGTGTTAATTGAGGGGGAAAATAGCCCAGCACTGCAAGTCTAGGAGAGGGTCTAACAGTTCAAACAAGCAAACAAATAAACAAACAAATAACAAGCAGGATATCAACTAGAATTCCATTCAGGAGTTACTGAATAAAATGATAAAAGTAATAAACACTACAACTTAAGTATCCCTTAAATTCAATGTCTTTTACATACTTCATCTCAAATATCACATTTTATAATACCCATTTTCCAAATTAGGAAACCTTGGCTCAAAAACTTGCTCAAGCCCTTACAACAAATGATTGGAAGGACTGGGGTTAAGATATAGCTGCCACAAAGGTACTACATACCATGTAAATACAAGGTTGGTTCCTAATTCATGTATCAATTCTCTACGACTACCTGCTCCTTTGATATCCCACTATCTCTCTATCTCATTCCCATCTAATTCACTCATCGCTTCAGGGAACTCTCTCGACACACCATGCCTGCTTTTAATTTTCACTGTCACATTTGTCTTCATATAATATATAATATACTATATTCATCATTTCTAAGATTCCCCTTTATTCATGTTCTTGTATCTTTAAAGTTATTCATTGAAACGTCAATAGCATGGCAAAGTTTGTAATGTCTTTTCCTTTGTTTAGACATAAAAATGACAGTGCATCAAGTTGATGTCATATGCAGTATTGTGCTTGTGTTATATTGCTTATTTTCTATCTTCCTCCAGCAGAATATAAGCTCTAAGAGGGCAGGACTTTTGTCTGCCTTGTTCATCTTTGTACTCCCATCTCATGGAATGTTGTTGAATAAATTAATGACCAATTAGATAGCGAGTGTCTTTATGTATCAGTAGCCGTGTGAGGCACTGAATATACAGTGGGGAATAAAGTAGACATGGCCTTTACCCTTCTGGAGGAGATTCAAGTGAAAGAAACAAACAAAGACATAAATAAATGGGAAGTGGGGAGTTGAGAGAAGTGAAAATGTTAAAGGTGCTTGGAGAGAAAATATGGGGTGCTTTCCAAATTTAGACTGGGAAGCCAGAGAGGCCCTCTCCGAGCTGATGTCAGAAGAGTGAAGGCAATAAATTCAAGAATCCAGACTACTGTGCTACCTGACATATATAATAGCCAATCTTGACCATCAGAGTCCAAAATATTTTTTCCCCTCTTGAAACAATGGATGGCACTTACTGTCTCTGTACGCACTTGTAGTTACATTTTCGCAGGTATCCTTTCTGTTCATTTAGATTACAAATGTATCCAGCTTCTGGTAGAATAGAAAGAGCGCTGGATTAAGAGACTGTAGGCCTAGGTGGTAGTTCTGGCTTTGCTCTTACTTTACATACTGGAGAAGTTGTGTAAACTCTCCAGATCTCAGTACCTGTAAAATTAAGAGTTTACATTAGAGGATATCTAAAGTGTTACTGAGCTTTAACATTTAAGTTCTTTAATTATTGGTCCGTTTTAACAGAGTTATTGAGGAGCTATTGTGCTAGGCTCCTAACCTATCTGCAGGGCACTGGAGGAATTGAGATGAAAGAAAGAAAAAAGGCACAATACATTCATTTAAGATATTTAGGACCTTGAGGAAGAGACTGGGACACTGATGACTTAAATATAATGCAGCATAGAATTTCCTCTGTTTCTGAACTTTAAACTACTATTATTGCCCCTCCAGGTGTGAGCAAAGTCCCCCTCTTAGTAAAGGAACTTAACTCGCCTGCCACCCACAGTTGGGGCAAGTGGTCATATCAACTAGACACTATTGCATTGGATTTGAGGGCTATTAGATGAGAGGTGGCTTTGAGAACCTAAGTTGTTTGTAGGAAAATAAGTGTCTGTATGCCAGGGTAACGGGAATCGAAGCTAAAATTTGCTTTGTTCCACTTGGAAGAGGATGGGGGGGGGGGGGGGGGGGGGGGGGGGGCGGTTGTCAAAGATGCTTTTGAGGGAAGTTTTGGAGGGCATTAATGTCTCAGTTGAGTTTTGAAGGAAGAATAATAAGGAGGTCTATTAGTTGGCTAATTACCTTACATATTAGCCTTCAGTTGCAAAATAGACTACCCAATTAAAGATGGATTTGATAAGAAGTACAATAGTTGTTCCACATAATATAAAATACAGAGGCAAGGGTTTAGTTCAATGGCTTAAAATGTCATTGGAGTGCTTGCTTCAGCAGCACAGATATCAAAATTTGAATGATACAGAGAAGATTAGCATGGCCCCTGTACAAGGATGACACACAAATTCATGAAGCCTTCCATATTTAAAAAAAAAAAATCATTGAAGTCTCAAGATCTTCTACCTTCTGTTCCATCTTCTTCAGAATATTGGGTTTTGTTCTTAAGCTTTTTGCCCTCGTGATTGCAAGATGGCAGCCAAGTCATTTGGCATAGTATTTTAAGCAATTGTACATAAAAAGGCTGAAAGGGACAACTGTTCTCCAAATCCTTTTTATTAAAGAGAAGAACTATGCTCTTCTTGCCTTGCTTCCTCCATTTCTCACCCCTGTCTCAGTAGAGTTCCCTTCGGATCCCAGTGGTCATGGCGGGCTGCATGTTCGTGCTCCAAATGCAAGGAAAGCTGGGGGTAAAAAAAAAAAAAAAAAAAAAAAAAAAAAATCTATATCTATATCTATATCTATATCTACCTGTATATAAATATAAGTATATATTTGTATAATTTAAATATATTACATATATTATATATACATACATATATAATATATATACCTATATACATATATATATATATAATATATATACCTGTCATTTGCAGTCTCCATATGACATGGCAGATTCTGTCCGCTAGGAGGAGGTGTATGTGTGAAGCAGGGAGGTGATAAAGGGTGTGGTTGCTGGGTCAGCCTTCAACATCATCTTCAAAACAGGAAAAGAAGGTGTGGGGAGTTATTAATGGATCTCATAGTCAGGCTCTGGCACAATCCTTTGCTTTCTGAATTATAGGCATTCAACTGATATTTGTTGATTGTAGGATCATTGTCATGGGAATGGAAAATCAATGTCAGGTCAGGCAAGTGAATAGTAAAATAGGTTATTCTTTCCAGTCCAAGACTGGATGAAAAAATTTTTAATTTTGTCACTCAAATGGGTAACTGTTGATATTTCTCCTGGGTGGGTAAACTAAAATATTAATTCAACATCAGGAGAGGTGGTGATGGTTTTACAAAACCATGTCTTATTTGGCAACAGTTATATAATCTAAAAGCAAATCAGGGACAAACCTGAGTTAAATGGAAAAAGACCAGATCCTAGGAAGTAAGAGTTTATGGAAAACACCATGTGTGAAGTTCTAATGAAAAAAACAGAGTGTAAGATGGCCCCAGGGCTATGGAAAAAATTCGGTACATCCTAATAAAGTACTTAGTGTCTGTTGATTACACATGGAAACTCACAACAAGGAAGAGGGCATGAAATTAGTCTATTTGAAAAAATTGACTATGTAAACAAGCAGCCATTAACATGTTTGAAAAACTTCCTTTGCCTTTCTCACAAGTACAAACAAAGCAGAAAGCCACAAAGTTGTCTTCTGACTATAGCAACAACAAAAAAGAATACCACATAGAGACTGACAGAGACATGAGTCATCGTGTTAAAGGGGGGTGGATTATTTTAAATAATTCATATGAAGTAATGCAGAGAGACTTCAAAATTAGTATGAGCACGTTGTAGCACACTGATCCTTTGAAATGACTCCTCGCATTTCTTTTTAAGTCCGTTAAACCCTTCTGCAGAAGAGCGAGAGCTTGCCTGGAGACTGCAAAGCATTAGAAATGAATAAAAGGTATGGAGTTATTTCCCACTGCTCTTTCTTGGAGGAGATGGCTCCATTTTTAAATGACTGAGGCTATTTGACTCTAACCACAATATACTTTCAGTGTTTTTTTCATCTGGAGTTTTATTATTTTGCTCCACTCCACCCTATCCTCTCATGAATACAAAGGCATGCCCTAACACGGGAAAAGGGGCCACACAGGACCATTGGCAGTTGCCTCCTCTATAAACGCTTCTAATTTCATAGCGGTATGCTGTATACCATAGTGTGCTGTACCACATTTCTGCTGTAAAGTTTTCTTCCCACCTAGACTGGATTCACAATCGTTTTTGGAGTTGTGGTATGCTTTTTGTTAGTCAACTTTTTTTTAAGTTTATTTACTTTGAGAGAGAGAGAGAGAGAGAGAGAGAGAGGAGGAGCAGAGAGAGAGGGAGAGAGAGAATCCCAACAGCACCGAGGGGCTCGATCCCAGGAACCATGAGATCATGCTGAGCCGAAATCAAGAGACACTTAACCGACTAAGCCACCCAGGTGCCCCTGTTTATCAACTTTCTAACATCACTTAGATTTCCTAGATTCCTCCAGGTCGTTGGAGGTAACGATGTCATTTCTGCACTTCTTTGGGCATCTAACGAACCCTGGTGCAGTGGCTGTTCCTCAGGAGTCTGTGTCGAGTTACATAAGCAGCTTTTACGTACACACAGGTGTCTACTTGCCCTGGCACAGCAAATCAGAATCTCTAGGGCTAGACTTGGCGAACATACCTGGAAATACTTCTTTGAATTATTCTGATGTACAGGTCTGGTTTGAATTATTAGTCCCTTCAAATCGAATTTATCCTCAAAGGAAAAAAAAAAAAAAGCAAAAGAAACCAAAAGAAAAAAAAAAACGAAAAGAAATAGAAAGGAAAGCGAAACTTGCATAGCCACTTTCTTGCATCTGACTCCCATGACACCTAACCGGAGTGGCAGTCCTGGGAATTGGCATGGGATAAGGGCTAAGAGATCAACTCCCTGGATTCAAATTTCTGCTCTGCTGTGTGACCTGCATCAAATTAAGTAGCCACTCTATGCCTTAGTTGACTCATTTTACAATGAATATAACAATAATACTTGCAGTCATTTGGGGGTTAAATCATATATTACATACAAGACTAAAACTGATAAAGTATTTGCTGATAGGGGCGCCTGGGTGGCGCAGTCGGTTAAGCGTGCGACTTCAGCCAGGTCACGATCTCGCGGTCCGTGAGTTCGAGCCCCGCGTCAGGCTCTGGGCTGATGGCTCGGAGCCTGGAGCCTGTTTCCGATTCTGTGTCTCCCTCTCTCTCTGCCCCTCCCCCGTTCATGCTCTGTCTCTCTCTGTCCCAACAATAAATAAAAAACGTTGAAAAAAAAATTAAAAAAAAAAAAGTATTTGCTGATAGACTAGCATAAAGTATTTGTTCAAACAGTGCCAGCTATTATTTCAGGCTGCTCAGAGGCTCAGACTTGAAGTTAAATAGTATGTCTGATTTTAAAAAATGAAAAAACATGAATGATTGTAAGTAAAGGTGTTTTGTTTGATAGATAGAACATTAAGAACCTGAGATACAAAGCGGGATTTTGTTTGGGAACCATGGTATTACAAATGTCGGGGCCATATTTTAATTAAGTAATTATCTTAGCATTGAGAATGCCAGAGTCCCTTTTAATGGCACTAATAAAACCCTAAGCTACCATAAAATGACATCTAGAAATTACTGGGTTGGATAATTAAGGATGGTGTCGGGGCGCCTGGGTGGCGCAGTCGGTTAAGCGTCCGACTTCAGCCAGGTCACGATCTCGCGGTCCGTGAGTTCGAGCCCCGCGTCAGGCTCTGGGCTGATGGCTCGGAGCCTGGAGCCTGCTTCCGATTCTGTGTCTCCCTCTCTCTCTGTCCCTCCCCCGTTCATGCTCTGTCTCTCTCTGTCCTAAAAATAAAAAAAAAAAAATTAAAAAACGTTGAAAAAAAAAATTATAACAAGGAAAAAATAATTAAAAGGATGGTGTTATTTCTTGCAGGCCCAGAGAACTTGGTCATTCATTTATTCACTCACTCAACAACAATTTATTGAGCTGCTAACATCTGCCAGACACTGTTAACAGTAAGCATATAACCCGTGCTATGCCTTTCTGAAGCTTTCTTCGGGACCCTGGGAATCAGAATGTGCAGGACAGAGACTACCCTTCAGGAGAAGGATGTTTGAACTGATGAACTCTTTTTTTTTTTTTTTTTTAATTTTTAAGTTTGTTTATTTATTTTGAGAGGGACAGAGACAGTGCAAGTGGGGTAGGAGCAGAGAGAGAGGGAGAGAGAGAGAATCCTAAGTAGGCTCCGCACTGCCAGCCCAGAGCCCAATGTGGGGCTCGAACCCACGAACCATGAGTTCAGGCCGAAACCAAGAGTCAGACCCTTAACTAACTGAGCCACCCAGGCACCCCTGAACTGATGAATTCTGATGGTGGTTCACCCGATCCCCAGAGCTGTGCTGTTTCCATTCCTTCCAGAGGTATGGTAATTTGCTTTTCTTTTGATTTTTTGAGCCACTCAGGTCCTTATGATAAATTCCTTTATTTACGCAAGCTGGCAAGAGTGTTTTTATGGCCATTATGCCCACTCTGCTAAATTACCTAAAGAGTCACTTGATAGTGTCCTCTGATCATGTCCAAGTTTTGTGATGGTGCTTTAGACCAATGATTTATTTTTAGTGAGCTCATTTTATTTCACAGAAACTGTCTGTAGGTCACTAGCCAACTGACGTTTTATCCTCAACAAGCTAAGTCCACAGCCTAATCTCAGCATTTGGGAAATATTTTTCTTTGTCTATGTGGAAAGAAAAATGTGAGCCACAGATTGAATTTTCAATCTTCTGATGTCTGAGCTACTAGAATTTGTTATGGAAATAATAGTTTTGTTGTAAATATGAATTTCATAATAATTTCCATGAGTATTATCTACCATCGGCAAATAAGGAAATTTGCTGTTGTTGGTTAGCTTTTAAAAATAGCCATGGACGAGATGATGGCCGGCATGTGACGCCTTAAATAAGCAGCTATCACCCTGCTCAAGGAATAGTAAGTTCTTCCAGTAAAGAGAGAGGATAAATCAGAGAGCAGAGGCACCGCCTGCATGGGCACAGATCTATGAGGCTTGCATAGTGATTTCAAGCACAGACTCTGTCCTAGACTCACACCCTTGTGACTTCACTGTCATTCCATATAGAACTTGCCAGATAATAGTAACATTCAACAGGTTGGTTAAATGATTGAAGTTGAGTTCAGGCTCCACTGTCTGATTTCCTTGATCAGCTCAGTTGATCATGCTAAGCCTCAAGATCCTCAGTGGGATCCTTAGAGTGGGACAAAAATAGTGTCTGCATTCTGGCTGAAAAGGTTTAAGTGAACTAACACTCAGATGACAGTCATAGAGACATTATAAATATTGTCATTCTCTTCTCCTTGTAGGTAAGACTGAACTTTCTCATCTCTTTTAGAGTGCAAGTGACTGACTTTAGCCAATGAAATATGAGCATAACTGGCATTTGTTGCTTCTGGGAGAAGTCTTTAAGAGCCATTGTTGGGGCACCTGGGTGGCTCAGTCAGTTAAGCGTCCGACTTCGGCTCAGGTCATGATCTCGTGGCTGGTGAGTTCAAGCCCTGCATTGGGCTCTGGGCTGACAGCTCAGAACCTGGAGCCTGCTTCAGATTCTGTCTCTCTCTTTCTCTCTCTCTGCCCCTCCCCTGCTCATGCTCTGTCTCTGTCTCTCAAAAATAAGTAAACATTAAAAAAATAAAAATCTATTAAAAAAAGAGCCATTGCGAGTCTCATTGTCTGCTTCCAAGTAACATCAGCATTCCAGATGGTAGCCTCCCCATTCACTGAGGTCCTTAAGTGAGGGTAGTATGGTGCTGAGCCCCCAGCTCATCTGAAATAAGCCTTTGTTGTTTTAAATCATTGATATGTTTGGGGACTATTTATATCTACCACACAAGCTAGTCTGGAACCAAATGTAAAGCCCTTAGTAACCTGTCAGTTTGGATGAGAAGCGAGGTCACAGGGGTGATTAGCTTACTCATTTAACAAAAGTTTACTGATTATATCCTTTATGCCACACGTGATGAATTCCATGGTGAGGGCCAGATAGAGTCCTTATATCCATGAGCTTCTCGATTTTGCTGAGCCCACTCACTACCATTCGAAAACTGAGGAAAACAATCAGAAAATTTCACATCCCTGTGGGAGAGGAAAAGCTACGAAAATGGGCTGGCCAAAACTCTTCATACATGGACGTAAGGGCAAATAATAGTTATGCCTGACTAAGATCTGACGCGTATAAGGATGTAACCTGTTCGATATTGGTTCTGGGCATGCCTAAAGGTGCCATCCTGCCTAGCCAATAGCACCATTATTGACTGATGCTTCTGCTCTGAGTTCCCTAACACAACATGTCACTATTGCACTTAGCAAAATGGCCCTCCTTTATAGAACTCATGCCTCATTCATCTGGAGGAACTCACATTCACCAAACCAAAATAAAACCAAATGTTTACCCTCCTGATCTACCACCCATCCACTCTGGGTGTGTTAGACCCAGCTGAACTAGATTCTCAGGCTAGATTTCTTTAGAAGTTGAGAAGCAACAAATCAAAGGGCTGTTTACTTCGTTTCCTGTCTGGAAACAAATGGCATTTGGTGAAGCATGGTGATGACGGGTTTCCCATGGGTTCCTAAGCTTTGCGGTGTGGGGCTTCATTGCACTGAGGTGGGAAGGCAGAGATCCCTGTTGTACTTTTGCTGCCACATGAGAAGGAGTATTGGTGGTGTTGGACTTTGAAACTCGAGACAGAACACCCTTTCATATTGAATCCAGCAGGGAGAAGCTTGGGCAGAGATGCCACAGCCCTGGCTGCTACCTAGCAGAGGGCTCTGGGGCTTCCAGGGTTTTTTCTTGGTACCACACAGAGACACAGAGGCAGGTGGTGGCCGTCTTCTTCATGCCCAGGAGAACTCTGAAATGAGAGACGCGATTTTTCTGTACTCCTGATGCAGCACTAGGCAGGATTGGTGATGTGGTGGGGGTGGGGGGAGACAAACAAAATACATTGGATTGAGATTCATATTGCTTTAGTATAAATCCTGACCTTCCTACTTATATGATGTGTGATCTAGAGCAAATTGTTTGATGTCTCTGAGCCTCAGTTTTCTTACTGTAAAATAGTAATATCAACATCTATTTGATAGCTGGTGTTCAAAGAATTGAGTGAGATAGTATATGTTAAACATTTAGTAATGTTTGAAGCATAGCGGACTCTCAATATATGTTTGTGCCTTTTTCTCTTTCCTTCTTTCTTTTAAATTTATTTATTTATTTTGGGACAGAAAAAGACATTACTTCTTGGCCTTTTGGCTAAGATCAAGTGAGAGAGACAAAGACAAAATGAGCAAAGGAGGGCAGAGAGAAAGGGAAAGGGGGGGGGGGAGAGAATCCCAAGCAGACACTGCACTGTTAGCACAGAGCTCAATGCAGAGCTCGAACTCACAAAACTGCGAGATCATCTCTAAACCATGAGATCATGACCTGAGCTGAAACTGAGAGCCAGGTGCTTAACCCATTGGGCCACGCAGGTGCCCCTCCTTTTTCTGGAATTCTAATTCAGGTTTAACTAAGTTCTTTTGTTCTTATGTCTCTGGGAGCTTATCAGAAAGCACTGTGGCTCTCTGCATATGTTGTTTCACATACATATTTTTTCATTCTCCCAATAATTTTATAAGTAAGTACTAAAATTATGCTCATTTTATAGGTAAAGAAACTGACAAAGAGATTAAGCAACTTGACCAGTGATCACAAAGATAATACTTGTCACAGGGATGGCTTGCACTCAAGTCATTGGACCTAGAACCCCCTCTCTTCATAGTCCTTACTACTTCTTTGACATTTGCATGGTTTGCATGGAGCCTGAAATCTGTAGTGGCCAAAGATCAAGCCAGGTTAGCACTGTCTCTGCCTGCTACTTTTCCTACTTCCACTGCCATTAGAAATATCTTGACCTAAAGTCAACTCTAGACATGTTGAACCTTCACTGGGAAAGGGGGAGTTGTGTACGTATTAGGTTGAGTGTAGCCCCTTTATTCTGTAGGACTGGGACACACATTTTAAACTTGGTAGGGCCTCTGACAGGCAAACTAAAGGGGAAAAAAAGATGTGTCTGCTATCTACCCATCCCTCACCTGCAAACCCCAACCCCATCCTGGGGATGCTGATCAGCATGGAGTACACCCCTCCTTGCAGGTTCCCCTCTGGATGGTTGGGTTTCTCTACTGAAAGTCACAGCTTCTCACAAGGTCTAACTCTCTTCTGAGTTCCATTAGTCATGCCATCTCCTCATTTTAGGAGGCCTAGGACTGGTAAAAATATCAGGGTGCTGCACATTAGGGTAAATGATGCTTTACTATACCTCCCTCAATTTAGCCTAATTTCTTGATAGGACCTTGAGTGACACAATAGATAGTTCCAAATAGTATAAGAAAAATATACCTTCTATAGATAAGGACCGTCAATATCAGTTTCTTTGCCCATTACCAAACCAAAGTCCTCAATTGCACTGTATCCATTTAGGATGGTTTTTCTCTTTTAAGACTATCCTAAGTAGTAATTTTCATTTGGCTTTTCCTATATACAAAAAAGTGTTGGGAGCTGGTGCTGTGGACACAATAATTTTTGATAGAACTTAATTTCAAACAACTGCCCAGCTGACCTTCAGAAGTAGTAGAATATAATTGGTTTCATCTGCTTGGGTGCTGTAACAAAATGCCATAGACTGGGTGGCTTAACAAGAATTTATTTCTCCCAGTTCTGGAAACTGGGAGTCCAAGCTGGTGCCATCAGGGTTGAGTTCTGCTAAGGGCTCCCTTCCTGGTTTGCAGATGTCACTTTCTTGCTGTGTCCTCTC
This sequence comes from Panthera uncia, assembly GCF_023721935.1. Lineage (NCBI taxonomy): Eukaryota > Metazoa > Chordata > Mammalia > Carnivora > Felidae > Panthera > Panthera uncia. Next base: position 20,296,717 of record NC_064812.1, on the reverse strand, counting down.
ATGGCAGAGACAGCAAGCTCTGGGGTCTCTTCCCCTTCTTATAAGGGACACTAATCCTAGAAGCTCCACCTCCATGATCTCATCAAAGACCAGTTAGCTCCCAAAGGCTTTATCTCCTAATACCGTGACATTTGGGGTGAAGGCTTCAACATGGGGATTTGGGAGGACCCAAACATTCAGTCCATTGCAATATTGTAGTGAGAACAATGGAGTCAGATCTCCTCGGTTGAACGTTTCAGTAGTAGCACTTGCTAATTGTTTAATCCCAGTTTACTTAACCTCTTTGTACCTCAATTTCATCTATTAAAAAATAGATCTTGCTTAGTGGAGTTATTATAAGAATTAAATGAACTAGTATATGCCCATTAGATATTCCTGAAGTTGTTTGTATGTGAGGTGCCTCAGGAATACGGGTGAAAGTAAACAAAAACATTGAAATGCTCTGAGTGATAGAGGACCAGGCAGCATTCCTTTAAAGTGACATGGAAACTGTAGACACCTTGTTAATATGCTAATTATTGTGCAATATTGTTTCGCAAAACAGAAAGCACATTTCACAAATTGTCCTGGAATGATTTCATATGTATGTGTCCTTGCCTCACCTCCTAGTGACTTCTTTCTTTTTTTTTTTAATGTTTACTCATTTTTTGAGAGACAGAAAGAGAGCGTGAGCAGGGGAGGGGCAGAGAGGGAGGGAGACACGGAATCCGAAGCAGGCCCCAGGCTCCGAGCTGTCAGCACAGAGCCCAATGCGGGGCTGGAACCCACGAACCATGAGATCGTGACCTGAGCTGAAGTCAGATGCTTAACTGACTGAGCCACCCAGGTTCCCCACCTCCTAGTGACTTCTGCCAGAGAAATATAACACGTTCCAGGGAAGCTGTTGGTGCCTTATTCAGTAATGTCAGAGTATCACCCACATGTTAGGATAAAAACTCCTAGAGGGGACGGTCACCAGCTTTCAGATACTTCTGTCTCACACTGCCGTCTGAAACCAGACTTCCAGCCTCTCTTATCTTAGGATGAGTTCCTACTTTACTGCCTCCCACCCCCACTCCCAGCTCATCCCCTTATTAGCTCAAGAACTGGTCAAATTAAATGAATGAATCTTCCTTGACTTATGATGGGGTTACATCCCCAAAAGGCCATAGTAAGTTGAAAATACTGTTAAGTCGAAAATGCTTTTTCTTTCTTTTTATTTTTTAAAGTAAGCTCTGTGCGCAACATGGGGCTTGAACTCACAAGCCTGAAATCAAGAGGCACATGCCCTAACGACTCAGCCGGTCAGGCACCCCTTGAAAATGCGCTTGATACACCTAACCTGCTGAACACCATAGCTTGCTTAGCCTAGCCAACCTTAAATGTGCTCCTACTACTTACATTACATTACAATGCTTACAGTTGGGCAAAATCATCTAACACAAAGCCTATTTTATAATACAGTGTCGAATATCTTATGTCATTGATTAAATACTGTACTGAAGGTGAAAAGCAGAATGGTCGTATGCGTACAGATAGGTTGTCAGTGGAGGGGTTATTTACCCTCATGATGAGGTGGCTGACTGGGGGCTGCACCCTGCTGTCCCTGCCCAGTATCACAAGAGAGGCTCGTACCCTCCGGGGAATGGGCAATGATCCCAATTCAAAATTTAAAGTACAGTTTCTACTGAAACTTAGCAACTCAGATACCACCTGTTTTTGTTTTGTTTTGTTTTGTTTTGTTTTTTTAAGTTCATTTATTTGTTTTGAGATAGAGATAGAGAGATGGGGATAGGGGGCAGAAAGAAAATCCCAAGCAGGCTACATGCTGTCAGTGCAGAACCCCACACAAGGCTCACACTCCAACTGTGAAATCATCACCTGGGACGAAACCAAGAGTTGGAGGCTTAACTGACAGAGCCACCCAGGCACCCCACACTTCTTTTGTTAATACTATTTGTGTGTCTGTTTCCTAACCCCTCCTCACAAAATGGCACCTGATTGGAGACTTGAAACTTTTAATTTATTACTTTGTGGCCATATTTTCTTGAATGGAAAGAATTATGTTGGGCTTATAACTAAATTTTTGACTTTACCTTTCATTTATTTGTTTATCTTCATTTCCCACCCAGCCCACTCATGAACTGGAAGAAACCAGAGACTTTCAGTAATGGATTCTGAGCCCTTCTCTGTAGCTTCTCCTGGTTTTACTCAATCCATGACCCTCAGGGAATTAAGTAAAAAGCTATTTTCATGCTTTACTTTCTTCTTTACTTTCCAGGGTTTTCCTTCTTTACTATTTCCCAAGGAGAATGTGAGAATGAGTTGCATAACTTCTGAATTTGTGTACCCAACCTGGGCCTTCCCTTTTTTTTTTAAACAATTTTTTTTTTAATTTATTTTTGGGACAGAGACAGAGCATGAACGGGGGAGGGGCAGAGAGAGAGGGAGACACAGAATCGGAAACAGGCTCCAGGCTCCGAGCCATCAGCCCAGAGCCCGACGCGGGGCTCGAACCCACAGACCGCGAGATTGTGACCTGGCTGAAGTCGGACACTTAACCGACTGCGCCACCCAGGCGCCCCTGGGCCTTCCCTTTGACTCTAGATTTAACATCTACTTGGAAATGTCTAACAAACATCTCAAACTTGGCACATTTAAGCTAAAACTTTTATTTCCAACATGTACCCTCTTCACCGCCCCCCCCCCCAAAGGTCAAATATAAGATAAACTTAACAAAAACGAAACAAAACAAAACAAAAACAAAAAACTTTTCTTCTAGTTTTCCTTAGGTCAGTGAACAGGAACTTGAATTGCTCTGGCTAAAAAGCTTGGCATTAGCCTGGACTCCTCTTTTTCTCTTATAGTTCACGTTTGAAACATCAGCAAAACTATGAGCTCTGCATTCTGAATCGATCTTCTTCCCTACTACACTAGCCCTATTCCAGGTTACTGGTGCCTCTCACCTAAATGTTCTCCCAGCTTTTATCTTTATCTCCTTTATTAGTTATCTGTTGATGGATAACAAATCACCACAGTTTGTACTGACTTAAAACAACCTACATTTATTATTTAATAGTTTCCGTGGGTCAGGAGTCTGGACAGAGCTCATCAGGTCCTCTGCTTCAGGGAATCCAATAAAACTGCAGTCAAGGTGATCCAGGGCAAAGGTCTCATCTGAAGATACGACTGGGAAAAGATTCACTTTCAAGCTCACGTGACTATAGACAAGGTTCAGTTCCTCAGGGGATGTTGGACAGAGGGCCTCAATTCTTATGTGGTTGCTAGTCAGAGGCCACCCTCATCCACCCTCCTTTGCCACATGGACTTCTCCAACATGGTTTCTTTCTTCATCAAAGTGTGTAAGTCAAGAAGCCACTAGATAGTCTGCTAGCCAGATGGAAGTTACAATTTCATATAATCTAATCATGGAAGCAATTTTCCCATCATATTTATCATATTCTATTGGTTAATTCAAGTCACAGATCCTGCCCACACTCAAGGGGAAGAGATTATATAAGAGCATGAAGGAGGCAAGAATCATTGGGTGCATCTGAGAAATTGCCTACCACATATTTTTAGTTTATTTTTCATGCAATAGTCAGAGAGACCCTTTAAAGCACAAATCAGGTTGTGTCATATCTCTCTTCCAAACCTTCCAGGTATTTCCTATTTAACTCATAATACACTCCAAATTCTTCATCATGACCTTGTTCCATCCATATCTCATCTTAAACCACTCCCCCTGTATTCTCTTGTCCAGATGTACTGACTTCCTTCTGGTTTCTCAAATCCACACAACACTGTCCCATTTGGGGGGACTTTGCACTGTAAATTATTCTGCCTGGAGCCCTCCTGCCCACATACCCATATGGCCTGCCCTTCACTTAAATCAGTCTTTTCCTTCAATGTCATGTTTTTAGAGAGGCCTTTCTAGACCATGCTATTTAAAACAATAATTCCCTCATTGCTGTCTCCCTCCTTACTCTTCTTTATTTTTATTCCCAATGTTGTTTTTTAACCACATAAAATATTACGTACCACATTTAATTGTCTGTTTTCATCATTTAAATTAAAGCTCCATGGAGCAAAGATTGTCTATTTTGTCCATGCAATATACATAAAATGACCTATTTGGTGAAATAAAGGGGATGTTAGTTAGAACAAATGCGAGCACTACAGAAGGAGAAAAAAGAAAGCACAAATTTCTTCTAATAATTATCCTGTAATCATCCAAAAGAGGAGACCGACATACTATGTTCCAATCACTAGAGAGAGGTGTATCTTCCTTTAATTAAGATGCGAATTCCTTCAAGGGCATTCAGTTCCCTTTACTGCTATCTCATCAAACAGCTTTCTATCACTAATTCAGTTTTGTAATTGCCTTGTTCTGAGGAAAGACTGTGAATAGAGAGCTAGTTGTTCATTCTTACTGTTCTCAGTATCTCCCTTAGTAATTAGTAAAGCGACATTCCTGTTTATGAGGTAGTATCAGAGCTAAAATTTAAGTAAACTCACAGAATCGAGTTTATGAACTCAAAAGCCAAGAACTCAACTCTTCACTGTAATCTTCCTCCAGTGGGAGGCAGACATGATCAAACACATCCGGAAAAGTCATCCAATTTTAACTACTGCTATCATCCAGTATTCCAGAGAGACATGTACATTTTGGGAACGGTTAGATTTAAGTTCATATTTGTTTAGAAGCAGCAATTGCAGATCTTCAGAATTAACCTAAATGAGCTGAAGGTTTATGGTTTGTTACTGGGAGAAAAGGGAGACATTTCTGAGGCACTGACCACAAACTTTACTTTTAATGGGCAGATTTTCATTTAGTGAACTGCAGCAAAACAGAACAAAAGTGCTGCAGACATTTTTCTCTCAGTAGCTACCTAATAAAGCCTAAACTGGCCAACTTCCATGCCCTTCAGGGTTCCAAAAATACAAACAGGAAGTTAACATTTCCATAGCAATAACAATTCTGTAATAAAAGCTGAGGAGAAACAATAAAACAGAAGGTCAGGATAAAAGCAATTTACATTTATTAACATCCTAACACTACATCAAAATAGATTTTACATATTAAAATGGAGTCAGAGTATAATTAGAAAAGCATTTGTAATCAAATGACATTTTTTTCATTTGTAGGCATGACTGCTCTGGTCCTGTAGCAAGGTGCAGATTTATATAGCATTTCAAGGTGCAGATTTATATAGCATTTCTAGATTCCCCCAACTTGTAAATTCTGCTGTGTTATCTCATGGATTATTTTGCCTGCCCAAGCAAGTTTCTCTATGTCAAATAGAAGCTTTATGATTCGTTGTGTTGTTTGTTTGTTTGTATTTAGTCCATTACCATGAGCCACTATATACTCAAATTAGTATAATGAAGGTAGTGACTTGAAGCAAATCAAATGCATTCTTTCAGATACACATGGAAGCCAACAGGATGACAGATTGTCCTTTGGGCATGGACATAGCTGGTAACTGGTAGTTTCCCCAATTTCCCAGTGTTTGGATCTTTCTTTCCCAATGATTAAACATTCTTTTCCTCTAACTATAGAAGATGGAGGCGATTTCCTAAGAGAATGAGAAGGTACTTCAACGTTGTATAGAAGGATGAACTGAATGCCGATGTGAGAGAAAAAAGGAACTTCCAATCCCCGGGTTAAGATCAGTGACCAGGAGATGATGATCCAGGACAGCACAAAGAGAAGACAGTGTTCAGTCTGTAAATCTGGAATTTATTATTGTAACCTTGAACTGAGCAAGCTTCCATGGCCTTCTGTCCTTGTCAGATGATGAACTTGTAAGGCAGATAACATAGCTAACAATTGGAGCACTGATTCAAAACATAGGAATCCCTCTCATTGTGACAGAATCTTTTTATCAGTTGTCTTTTGTTGTCAAAGTCCTGTAATTTTAGTGTACTGAGCATTTATAGAAAATTGTGTAAGAAATTGTGTAAATGGAATGCTGCCCTCTTATGGTTCCACAAATCCTTTTAGGGTCAAATATAAAATCCCAGTCTTTAATTAGGGCAATTAGTAGAGGGATTTAAGAGCTGGAGGGACCTAGAAGTTTAACATGTACTTTGATTTTACAACTTACAAAAGAAGTTGCATGAAGGCCACTCATTTCAAGTTCATATATCTAGTCCAGCACAGAGCCAAGGATGGAACATGGTCCATTATTTTCCCATTCTAATGCATATTTTAATGCAATTTTAATTTCTGGCTTCATAATTCAGGTATTTCAAGGGAAATCACAAAACATCAATGTTATCAAAGGAAGTTGTAATGCGATTAATTATATTAAGTCAATACGATGTCAAAACTTTTCACGTTAGAGGACTTTTGCATTTTATCAACTCAGAAAATTTGAAAAGTTCTCAAATATCCAACTCAAAAGTTTCCAGTTTTCAGAATATTTTACTTATGTTCTCCTAAGACAGTTCTTCTTCTTATTTATCATCTGAGGAGCCACAGAACGAGTTGAATACTTATCCAACACATGGTAGTCAATCAAACATTACATAAAAAGGATTCTTTTGCCTGAAACCTTCTATCTCTTCCAAGATAACCATTTGCATTTTTATTTGTTCCCAGGCTATTGTTTTTATTTGAATCAGCTCTATTGAAGTATAATTTACACACAAGATGCATACTCTTTAGTGTACAGTTGAATAAATTTTGATAAATATCTGCACTTACATAATCACCATCAAGATCAAGATATAGAATAAATACATTACCCAAGGAAGTTTCCTGGTGCCTGATCTCAGTCAATCTCTCCACCCTGGCCCAGGCAGCCATTTATCTGTTTTCTGTAACTGGGGATTCATTTTGCTTCAATATAAGAAATTACAAAGTAAGTACTCTTTCATGCCTGGCTTTTTTCATTCAGCATAATTATTTTGAGATTCATCAATGTTATTCTGTATATGTATCAGTAGCTTGCTCCTGTTTATTTCTATGTAGTATTCCATAGTATGGATGTACCACAATATTTATCTTCCCACTAGCTGTTAGACATGTGGGTTGTTTCTAGTTTTTTTATTATTATGAAAAACATTCCTGTGGAAATTTACGTAGAAGTCATTGTGTGATCATATGTTTTCAACTCTCTTTGGTAAACACCTAGAAATGCAATTGCTGAGACATATAATAAGCGTCTATTTAACTTTATAAGACACAGCTAGACTGTCTTCCAAAGCAGCTGTATGATTTTACATTTTCCCCAAAATGTAGAGAATTCTATTGCTTCAAATTCTTGGCACCACTTGGTGTCATCAGTATTTTTTATTTTAGCTATTCTAATGGTTGGTAGCGACATTTTATTTAAGCAGTGTTTTTATTTGCATTTATCTGCTGACTAATGATGTTGAGCCTCTTTCCACGAGCCTTCTAACCTTTCAAATATCTTTTTTATTTTTATGATGTATCTGCCCAAATCTTCTGCTCATTTAAAAAAATTTGGATTTGGAACTCACAATTGACTTAGAAGTGTTCTTTATGTCTTCTAGATGATAATCCTTTGTCAGCTTTTGGCTTGTCTTTTGACTTCAATGATGGTTTTGTAGAATGTTGAATGGAATCTTTATGTCTCTTCTCAAATTCATACGTTGAAATCATAATGCCCAAGAGGTTATGCGGTTGTACCTTTGGGAGTAGGTTAGGTCAAGAGAGCAGAGCTTTTTATAAGAAATTAGTCTCTTAAAAAAGAGGCCTAAGAAAGCTCTCTTCCTCCTTCCACCACGTAAAGACACAGTCAAAAGATGCCGCCTATGAGAAAGAGGGTCCCCAATTGACACCTTATCTGCCAGTGCCATCATATTGAACCCCCAACCTCCAGGACTGTGAAAAATAAATGTTTGCTGTTTATAAATCACCCAATTCGTGGTATTTCTGTTACAGTAGCCAGAATGTAGTAAGACACCATGCTATTGTTTTAAGAACTGTGCCCTCCTCTCACAGATCATTATCCTATTTAAAGATACCCTTGGTGGGGTGCCTGGGTGGTTCAGTTGGTTAAGCATCCAAATCTAAATCTCCTCTCTGGTCATGATCTCACGGTTTGTGAGATTGAGCTGCACGTTGGGCTCCGCACTGACAGCCAGCTTGGGATTCTCTTTCTCTCTCTCTGCCCTCCCCCTCTGTCTGCATCCCTCAAAATCAATAAATAAACTTAAAAAAATATATCATGTGGTTATTGAACCTTTCAAAATATGGCTCTCATAAATGACCATAATCCTAGTAGTTATTTCTTTTCTTTTTAAGTGTCATAAATATATTACTTCGTTACAGAAATATGTACATAAAACTCAAGAATCAGCACTGACTGCTCAGGTCATGATCTCATAGCTCATGAGTTCGAGCCCCACGTCAGGCTGTGTGCTACTGGCTCAGAGCCTGGAGCCTGCTTCTGATTCTGTGTCTCCCTCTCTCTTTCTCTGCCCCTCCCCCACTCATGCTCTGTCTCTCTCTCTCTCTCCTTCAAAAATAAATAAACATTTCAAAAAATTAGAAAAAAAAATTAGTTGACCATAAATGCATGGATTTATTTCTGGGCTTTTGACCGTATTCCACTGATCTATGTGTCTATTTTTATGCCAGTGTGACACTGCTTTAGTTACTATAGCTTCGTGATAGAACTTGGAGTCAGAGAATGTGAGATCTCCCACTTTGTTCTTTTTAAGACTGCTTGAGATGGGTGCCTGGGTGGCTCAGTCGGTTAAATGTCAAACTTCAGCTCAGATCATGATCAGGTCATGATCTCACGGTTGGTGAGTTTGAGCCTCCTTCGAATCCTCTGTCTCCCACTCTTTCTGACCCTCCCCTGCTCATGCTCTCTCTCTCATTCTCAAAAATAAATAAATATTTAAAAAATTGTTTTAGCTATTTGGGGTCTTTTATAGCTCCATACAAATTTTAGGACTGTTTGTTTTATTTCTGTGAAAAATGTCATTGGAATTTTAATAAGGATTGTATTGAAGAAAGGAGGATGGTCTGAATTTCTCCTTCCTCACAGTAAATTGAAGTGCAAAATTAACATTGATGAATATGTAAAAGTACAAATTATTTCTCTCCGCAAAACCTTTATTTTTAATGTTTATTTATTTTTGAGAGAGAGAGCGTGAGAAGGGGAGGGGCAGAAGGAGAGGGAGACATAAAATCCAAGGCAGGCTCCAGGCTCTGAGCTGTCAGCACAGAGCTCAACACAGGGCTCGAACTCATGAACCACAAGATCATGACCTGAGCCAAAGTCAGAGGCTTAACCAACTGAGCCACTCAGGCACCCCTCTCCACAAAACCTTTAAATGTCATGTTAGGAGATAGAGCTTCAAAGAGAAATAATTTGTGCCTGGAACGCAATTTTTCATTTAAACACAATCTTCATTTTGAAGAGACAACAAGTGGCTGCAATATGACCGTGCTGGCCTTATGCCCACTCATGTACCACAAATGCCACATGAAACCATGAAAGGAGCCACATCAAGGCAGATTAGACCACTGAGAACTTCAAGGAAATCATGTCAGCCACACATGATTTATCTGTGGACCTTTGTCAGAAAAAGCCAGCTGAGTGGCCCAGAGCTAATGGGAAAAGTCATCAAGTTAGAAGTCATCCTTTGAAATGACATGAGGAAGCAAAAATGTAAAGAGTCTGGAAATGTCATCAATTTCATGTACTTGGGCCTTTCTTTTAGGGAATGAAAAAAAAAGCATAATGTTGTTTAGCGTACCTTAAGGGCATTATTATTTTCTCAAATTGGACAACCTTTTATTTTCTCCTTTCAGCCCAAGGGAAAGAAAACTTTTTAATCAGTATGTTTTTATTTTTTACACATTGATAACATAATAAATATTCCTTTTTTGGCATTTGAATATTTCCGGAACTTCACATACCTCGTTTATGATCTGTAAGTCAGTGTTGTGTGGTTTGAGGAGTGACTGGGCTGTGCAGCCACACTGCCTGGAATGGTATCCTGGCTACAACAGTGAATTGGCCGGGTGCCATTTGTCACCTATTTACTCTCCCGTGCCTTGGTTACCTCAACCTGAGAATAGTTACCTAGTACACATCTCACCAAGTCATTGTGAGGACGGAATGACCTCATCAATGAGTAATCAAATTTCTCACAACCCTCCTTAGTCCAAATGAACACCAATAAGGAATAACCTTTAAAAGCCTCATGTCAACCCCATGAAGTAGATCCTCATTCTATGGATAAGGATCTTGAGAGGGAAAGTAACTGGCCCACGAGTTTACAGATGATGGATAGACAATTGTGGAGACAGGATGCCAGTCCAGCGGAGTCTGGCTACAAAATGCCCACACGAAGCACTCATTGAAATAGAGTATTTTGTAACCTGTTCCTTTCACAGTCTTTTGAATTTACATTTGGATATAAACTCTAGAAAGGCAGGAGCAACCATGCCTTCCACTTGGTACAGGTTTTTTGGTGTGACCCAGTTTAGTGTCCTGGAAATACATGGCAACAATTGCTGAAAGAGAGGAAATCAACATTTATAAAGCACTTACGAAATATCTGCCAAGAACTATGGCCGGCTACTGAGGTAAATTACATTTATACTTAATCTTTACCATACTCTCAAGGGGCAGGTGTTAATATCCCTGTTTTACAGATGTTTTACAGATGTTGCCTAGAGGATAACTTTTTTCTTTCCTCAGACTATGTTTTCTCCTTATGGAACGAACACAGTAATTGAGAGCAGGATTTTAAAGACAAATCAAACTTGGTAAGAAACTTGGATCTGCAAAGTGAGGGTTGCCAGAGTTTGGAAAGGGGAGGGGAGAGGGATGGGCAAAATGGGTGAAAGAGACTGAGAGATACAGGCTTCCAACTGTGGAATAAATAAGTCATGGGAGGGGCGCCTAGGTGGCTCAGTCCATTAGGCGTCTGATGTCGGTTCAGGTCATGATCTCACGGTTCATGAGTCTGAGCCCTGTGTTGAGCGACCGCTCGGAGGCCGGGGGCTGCTTTGGATTCTGTGTCTCCCTCTCTCTCTGCCCCTGCCCCCCTCACACTCTGTGTCTCTCTCAAAAATAAATAAACATTAAAAAAAAAGTTTGCTAATAAGTCACGGGAATAAAAGGCACAGCACAGGAAATACAGTCAATAATATGATGATAGCGTTGTATGGTGACAGGTGATAGCTACGCTTGTGGTGATCACAGCAGAGCCTATAGACTTGTGGGATCACTAAGTTGTACCCCTGAAACTAATGTAACATTGTGTGTCAGCTGGGCTCAAACTTGGTTCTGCTACTTACTGACGTGCATGATTTTGAGTCATTAAACTTCTTTGAATTTCATCTGTAAAGTGCAAATAGTAAATACAGCCTCTGTCGGTTGACAATTATGTTAAATGAGGCAATGTATTTAAAGCATTCTACTAGAATCACAGTAAGCAGTCAGTAAATGTTAGTTATTATTATTGTTGTTACTTTATTATCACTATTAATATGAGTTTCAATACAGTCAGCGGAAGTGAAAGGACCTTTGTTAAACTTAAGCCTGTCAGGGTCTGCTTTAATGTGAGAAATATCGTCTCTAAAATGGAAAGGTTTTGGGGGGTCACTTATACAGGTAATCAGTTTCTACAACTCCATTGGATAGCACCTGTCCAAAATACTCATTATTTCAGTAAAAGAGTTGGTAGAACTGTTTTAAATAAAACAGTAAAAATATTAATTCCTAACGGGAGTGTTGCCTCTAAGTTTATCTGCATGTGATGTGCAGATAGAAATCTGTATGCAAGGAATGTTTCTTCTCAGACTAAAAGATCTGTCCTCAAAAGGGACTGGGAAGCTAAACCTATTGAGATTTTATCATCATTTGGTGATTACACTTCAGAAGTTCAAAATCCCTAGGGGAGGAAAACTTCACATATAACATTTTAATCTCATTCTGCTTTAGAAACTATGATCAACTACCTTTTATCCAGAATGATCAGTGCATTGAAAGTGCTAGTTATAACCAAATAATATTTGTCAAATGTCCTAAATTAAATTCTAGAATATACATATCAAATATTATACTGTAAAGAGAATACATAATGTTAGGATTTCAGTGAGTAAACTGTTGTCTTTGACTGTTCTGAAACCACTTTAGATTCATCATTATGAACCTTAATTATCATGACATAAATTTCAGCATAAAGTAAAGATGACTTTTGCACAGAGAGAGTAGTTCCAATTTGGACCGGGCCATGCTGGAACTTTATGGATTCCCTCTGCAGGGAAAAGAAAGGCTGCAGGATTGCTTGCCTGGAAGGTTGCAAAACAGATGTTAGCATAGGATGAGTTGTCCCAGAACTGATGTTTCCCCAAGTGATTATACGTGTTTCCTAGGGCTGCCATGTCATAGACCACATACTGGGTGGCTTAAGACAACAGAAATTTATTTCCTCCAGTCCCAGGTCAAGGTTAGGGTTAACTTCTCCTGACGCCCCTCATGGGCTTGTGGACGGCCATCTTCTCCCTGTGTCATCCATTACCCAGTCTTCCCTCCATGCATGTCTGTGTCCAATCTCCCCTTGTCATAAAGACACCAGTCACAATGGACTAGGACCCACCCTAATATCTAATTTGCACCTAAAATAGCTTCTTTAAATACTCTATCTCCAAATACAGTCACCTTCTGAGGTAGTGGGGTTAGGACTTCGGCACAGGTCCTGGGGAGGATGGGGCACAATTCAGTCCATAACACCGGTTTTATAGGAGAAGCACTTGGGGTCCTGGTTAGAGATTCAGAATCCCTCAGCTCCACTACTGAAGAATGACTCATTAAGTCAAGGGAACTGCATTTTTAGCAAGTGTCTGATAGGAGTTGTTCTTTTGCAGATGGCATAAGACCTATTTCAAGCTGGATCGACCAAAACGAATAACTGAGCATTTGGAGAGTAAGGTTTTAGGTTGGATCAAGAGCCTAAAGGGTACCATAACCTCATTCTATAGTGTAAATGATGCCATAATAGCCTGGCTTCTCCTTTTACATTTCTTCCGTCTGCTTTCTCGATGTTGTCTCCACTTCTCAGTCCCCGTGTGGTTGGAAGATGGCTTCACCCAGGCCCTACATCTTCAGAGGTTCATATTTAGCGGGGTTAAGGGTAAATCGGATTAACTTTTTTACCTGAAAAGTGGCAAAATGAATGTCAAGTGGCAAAAACAGACCCTAAGTAGCAAAATAGAGAAGGGATAAGAATACGTGAATTTCCAGGCTTTGAAGGGTAAGTTGTCACGTGATCTAATACAAAAGATACAAAGTATACTTGGTATAATTGTAAGTCTACTTTAGCAATTGACTAATAATACTACTGTTGATTTAGTGCATATATGTGTATACGTATATGCGTATGTATATGTGTTAGCCTCTATGCTGATTGCTTCACATGTGAAATCATTTTCATTGGTTTTATTATGGAATTAGGTTTCATTGGTTTTATTTCATTGGTTTTATTATGACAGCCATGTCGAGGATGAATAGGAAGTACTATTATTTATTAGCATTATCAACATGCACTAGAAAGACTTTAGTTTGCAAAGTTGCCTTCCAAATTCAAATAATGGTCATTATATCTCCTAGCACTGGCCACAGATGTCTTTGCAAGGCAACAAGTTATTAATTCAATGTGGGCAAAAAGAAAAAAATTAAAAGAGTCTAAAAATGCTTATTTATTCCCTACTGAAGCTATGCATCCTACCATATAACTAGGTCACTTGATGACCTTACCAACCAGCAGACTGAGAAGCCTAACAAATAATGCTACAAAGCCAGCATTCAGTGTGTGTTGTCCTTATTCAGCTAAGTACATTTATTTTACTACTGAATTGCACCAAAGTGTAGGTAGGTCTTTCCCTGGAATTTGAGCAGGATGCTTGTGTCCTTTTGCTGAGAAAATGCATATAAATGCCCGAACCAGTTTAGTGGTCTTTACCAAAAATAGCTTGGCCTTTTGACTCACCCAGGCTGCCAGTAAACTCTGGTGTGTTGTTTTTTTTTTTTTCCCCTTCTCCACAGATAGGCTAAATCTAGTCACATCACGTCAGTGCATTCCAAATTGGATGCAACATTGAATTTGTTTTCGTTTGGGAATCCTTGTTATCAGTTCATATGTTGTATCAGAGAAAATGGGGACAGGAGGGGTCTGGCAGATATTTGACATTCAGCCTAGCCTCATAGATTTATAGATAAGAAAACAGAAACCCAGAAAGTTTAAGTGACCCATACAAGGCCACATTGCTGGTAAGTAGCAGACCCAAAATAACTCTGGGCTGCTGATGTGTGAAGCAATCTGTTTTTTGGTCAGCGTCTCAGCAGGAGGTCTCATGGGTGGGATATGACAGGTCCCCCTCCAAAGTAGTTTGGGAAAGTGATCGCAAGGTATGAATCCTGGCTGCTGCTGTATTTACAGAATTTTCAAGAAGGAATGTTTGAGAATCAAATAACACAAAACCGGGAAGGCAAATATATATTTTAATGCTTGAACTTGGCCGTGGGTGGCCTTCTTAATGGGGCCTGGGGAAGAAGCTAATTCACATCAGCACGTTACTCTGCGATCTTTCACAGCACCTGAGTCATTTCTGCGGCTTGCTGGGCTCCTCCGAGGCCTCATGCCTCCCCAGGTGGCCCGAATGGACTGCTTTGAACAAGGAAACAATACCAGCAGCCTGTCCTTCACACAGCAATCAAAGCCTCTGTGTTTCTCCCCATACTTTTACAGCCGCGCAAAGCTTTCATTTTCATACAGATCTTTTCTCTCTTAGGTCTATCATCTGCTTGGATTTCAGGTTTTGGTGTGTTTTGTTTTTAACTGAGAAGGACATAAATGACCTCTTTTTAAACTCAATTTGATATGGCTGTCTGTAACATAAAGTGGGATTTGCAGTTAAAAACTGAAATTTAGGGGCACCTGGGTGGCTCAGTCCGTTAAGCATCCAACTTCAGCTCAGGTCATGATCTTGCAGTTTGTGAGTTCAAGCCCATGTCGGGCTCTGTGCTGACAGCTCAGAGCCTGGAGCTCATTTTGGAATCTGTGTCTCCCTCTCTCTCTGCCCCTCCCCCACTCATGCTCTGTCCCTCTGTCCTTCAAAAATAAACATTAAAAAAATTTTTTAAATGAAATTTAGTCACTCTCAAGAAAGCAAATATGCCTGTACTGAGTATATACTAAATGTCTCTTGAAACAAATATCCTGAATGTAATTAAAACCTGTGTATAGCCATTTCATTTTTCTTTTTTTTTTTTTTTTTTTTTATTTTTGGGACAGAGAGAGACAGAGCATGAACGGGGGAGGAGCAGAGAGAGAGGGAGACACAGAATCGGAAACAGGCTCCAGGCTCCGAGCCATCAGCCCAGAGCCTGACGCGGGGCTCGAACTCAGGGACCGAGCCATCAGCCCAGAGCCTGACGCGGGGCTCGAACTCAGGGACCGCGAGATCGTGACCTGGCTGAAGTCGGACGCTTAACCGACTGCGCCACCCAGGCGCCCCGCCATTTCATTTTTCTAAAAGTAATAACGGGTAGATCCTGGAGCAGCATTTATTGTGTGCGCCAGTTTTGCAGGCGAAGAAACCGAGACTCAGAAAATAAGGGACTTGGGTAAGGTTGTGAAGCTAGGAAGGCAAAAACAAGAACTTGGACCTGGATCTGAAAATCCCCAGGGGTCACGCTCTTTCCATTTTGCTAGACAATCAGCCTCTACTTACTTGACTTTCAAATGCTTCACGTCAGGAACAGGAAAATAAAACTCTGGTATCCACATGTTCCTTCTACCCTTTGGTCTTTCTAAAGCCTTAGGAGGAAATTAGATGTCCCTATTTTAAGAAAAGATATCTGAGCATCAGAGAAGTGAGTTGACGTACCCAAAGTTGCCTGCCCAGGGAGTAATTGATGTGGGACTCAAATCGAGGTTTTATACAGTTAAAATAAGGTAGAGAGTGAAAAGCACTTGGTATGTAGGTCAAGAGAGCCAGGCTCGAATTCTAGCTATCCATTCCATTTATTTGAAGTGTATCCTAGACAGATTACAGATTGCTTTTGAAAGTCTGAGTTACACCACTTTGTTTTTGCAAAAGACCTACATTAGTATGTACCTGTTTTCACTAACGGAAAGAAATATGAAGAGAACTGTCATAAGGGTGAGTGACTAAATCATTGGAGACAGCTAAGAACACCATTTCAAAACCCTGATCTTTTGAAATCATCTAAACCTGGCTTCGATTCCCTGATCTGCCATTTAATAACTGAGTGACCTTGAATAAGTTAGGGTAGAAAAGTTCTTTACATAAACATATTTATTTAACTGTCTCTTCATAGACTTAGTTCCAGTTGAATTTGTACTTTGCAAAGGGAAATATTCTGGCTGAATGTCATAACTAGTTTTAGGAACTGAAATGTATAGGTAAATGCTTAGGAAAAACTCATGTGTGACCAGGTACAACAGAGAGAAGTCTAAGTTCTTACCAAATTATATTTTTCAGCTACTTTTTATAAACCTCCTAAGTCAGATGACTTTAAGACTATGCTTGACAAGAAGGCTATATTTCAATGTTATTTGAAGATTCAAAATCTTGAACCACATACACGAAAATGGTATACAGAATAAATTATACCCTGTATCAGGTTCTAGTTCACTGGTTTTAAGACTCCCTGAAATATTTGGTTGGGCCTCAAATGGCAAAATGGCTTCCAAAAACAATTTCTCTTTTTGATATCCTCTTAAAAGGTGACCTTGTGACGTCGCCATCACAAAATAAGTTTACCACAAACAGAATGAGTCTGTGATTGGCATCATTGAGCATAGCCTGAATTAACAGAATGTCCTTTTTATAGAAGATGCTTGGAAATCAGTGTGGACACTTTAGAGAGATCTGGCATTGTTATCTTCTCTCCTCTTGTTTGATCATGGTTGTGCCACTTACCGTATATCCTTACCTCTAGAGTTGAGATAATAACACCACGCAAGTTGTCCAGATTCTCCGCCTTTTCCACATCTTAACACAGATACAGAATTGTGATATCCACCGGGCACAGTGAAGCAAATGGTTAAGGCCAGAGGAAACTTGTTCGAGGTTTTCAACTATGCTAAGCTGGTTAGCATTCTTAAGGAGATCAATATTCCATCACATTGATAATTAGGAGGATCGTATAATTTATCATGCAGATATGGATGCTTCTGAGAGTTGAATTGGGCATATTAATAATAACACTAGGATTAGTACATTAGGCAGAAACTGAGATTCTACTGGGCAAGCCAGGACATATGTTTAATCTAACTATAACCCATCCATAGCAAGCAGTATCATTTTGGGGGAGCTCTAGACTCAAACAATACCTGATATATTCTCACAAGGATAAAAGGTGCAGCATAGGGAATATACTCAATGGTATTACAATAGTGTTGTGTGCTGACAGATGGTAGCTATGTTTGTGGTGAGCATAGCATAACCTATAGACTTACAGAATCACTATGTTGTTTACCTGAAACTAATGTAATATTGTATGTCAACTACACTTCAGTTTTTAAAAAGTGGTTAGCTGCTGTTATTTATGGACAGTCTAAGTGGGAAGAACTGTTTTGACCCCTGGGAAAACAATTTCCTCCAAATGAGGTACTCGTTCAGCCATGATGCCTACCATCGATTCTAGCAACTCCAACTATAGAATCAAGGGGGGAAACCAACAACTATGATCCCAAGAATCCTAGGCCATTTTTTTCTAGTGTCATGGACTTGTTGCTTCAATTTCAATCTTTTCCCTTTTCCCTTACAGCTGCCGAGAACTACCCTTGAGGGAACCCCATGATGAGTCATAATCTTTCTGAAGCTGTTGTTTTTAGTTTCCTCAGAATTCCACCTGTAAGCTGTGAATCCCACTCTAGCCCAAGTCTCTCTCTTGAATTCCACACTAATATTCCCAGTTACCTTGAATATACACATCCAAATTTCCAACCCATTCTTTAATCTCTATGTACCCAAAGTGAACCCCATATTTCCAGTTTCACCTATACCATCCAACTTTTCCTAGCATATGTTTCTAACTTGTGTATGACACAATTAAATCACCCAGAAGCTCACCTCAGAGTAATCCTAGATTCCTCTCTCCTATACTCTTCTTGGTCAACCCAAACCCAGTCCACTGACTCTTCCCCCAAAATAGCTTTTAAGTGGGTATTCCATCTGAATTCTTACTGTCCAGATTTTGACTATCATCAAATCTCACTTCTTTGCTGAGAAGTCTTATTTGTTTGTCTTTATACCTCTGGTTCCAGCAGTGCTCACACTGCCTACAAACTTGTCTTTATTGTTTTAACATTCAGATATGAGCACAGTTTTTCCATGCTCAAAATCCTTCAATAACACCTGCTAAAGGGTAAAAGGTGAAATAATTTTCATCTCATAGAAATATCCTTGGGATCAGTTCTCTATGTGTCAATCCTAATTTTTCTCAATCCTTTTCACATTACAATGCATCAGATACTTGTGTACTATGTCAGATCTCCTCAACCTTCACCTCTTATTTCAGAGGTGTTACCATGACCAGTTTTATATAGAACTTGACTAGTTTCACTCAGGTGCATCCAGAAAGTGCCTCACCTTGTGCTCAAGCCACATAGCTCTTCCTTCCCTGGGGCATATCTGTCATCAAAACATGGGGCTCCCTGAGAAAGCCTCCCATTATCAGGCATGTAGCCCCAAAGTGTGGGATATTCATACACATGGAACTACCTTGATGTACAGGGGATAGAAGCCTGTGCCAAAATTTCAGAGAGATATTTTATAAGCCTCTTTCCACTGCCGGTCATGAAGGTTTCAGATTGTTCCACCTGTGCCAATGGCCAGTGCAACAATTCATGTTAATTTATTTTTCTCTTTTCCTTTTCTGGTCCTTCTTTCCATAATTCGTGATACATGAGATTACTTCCCAAAAAGATTATTTTTATGTAAGTCTTTGAATGAGGATTTATTTTCAAAGAAATATGAAAGACTTAGTAGTTACTAAGAAAGTTCTTATAAAGCAAACCCCTGTGATGAGATTTTGAAGTTGAATCACTCATAGATAAGAAAGAATTAAAACTCTAATTACTTGTGGGAAGAGGGTGGTGATAATATTTGGCATGCAGTAGCATCATAATTATTAAGATTATCACATGTGGTAGATTGTGATGAAGTATGGGTAGAAGGAACATTGGTCTAAAGGGGCGCCTGGGTGGCTCAGTTGGTTGAGCATCTGACTTGGGCTCAGGTCATGATCTCGCGGTCCATGAGTTCGAGCCCCGTGTCGGGCTCTGTGCTGACCGCTCAGAGCCTGGAGCCTGTTTCAGATTCTGTGTCTCCCTCTCTCTCTGCCCCTCCCCCGTTCATGCTCTGTCTCTCTCTGTCTCAAAAATAAATAAACGTTAAAAAAATTTAAAAAAAAAAAAGAAGGAACATTGGGCTATAGAGTAGCTGAAGCATTGCCTAGAGCTTTCTAAATCATAAAGATTCCTCTTTGTATTACACTGCATTGGATACTTTTGTGTAGTTGCACCTTGAGATCATGAATAGCCAGAAATATAAATACTCCCATAGGAGACATGTGAGCCAGAACCAGCGGATGAGAAATAAACTCCACAATGATTCAGAGTACTGACATATTAATGAATATTTTGGTGTTGGTATGTTATATGGACAATACTTTAAAAGGACAGCTGCCACACCATAGACCCAGTCATGGGTATTCCTAAATGAGATTGAGTAAAATGCTTGGTTTGTTTACTTTGTATGGATGGAGAAATGGCTTGAAGTATGGATATGTATTAATTCATAGCTATTAGAAAATAGCTTGCCTATTGGTCATCAACATAGAATGAGTAAGATAAGAAGATGGGCAAAAAGGAAGTCTTCATAAGATTCATAGATTCATACAAATAGACCTCTGGTAGTAGACTCAAACTATGAGAAGAGCATAAACCAAAGAGGAGACACCTAATAATAATTGGAGAAGATGACAGCTAGCTCCGTTTTCTGCTTGGGGATGACACAATGGGCTCATGAATTAAGTGGCTGTGGTGGCAGAGATAAAGTCTATATGCACAGACTCAATAACATGAGATGCCTTTCCCAAAGGCTGATCTGGATACCTCTGTATCTGCAAGCGTCATAGACCAATGCTGAGCCTTTTTAATGGTACTTTAACTCAATGAATCCAGCCAGTGTCTTGCTGATTGGTTGATTACATCAAACCTCTTTTGATGATTCTTCTTTGCTGGAGTTGTTAAATGGAAGCATATGGGTTGCCTTATATCTCTTCAATACTGTAAGTAGCACCCACAATTTGGAGCCTTATAGAATGCCTGAAATATCATTATAACCATGAGATCTACTTGAATTATTATATACCCAGTCATCGGGAAGTAAGTGGCCTAATAGTGGAAAGGTCTATTAAAAACTCAAGTAATATGTTACATAAATAATATTGACCCTAAGATTTTAAATGTACTGAGCCAATGGTTAAAAGATGGTGCTGGGTCCCCAGTGCATAGAATACATGGATTCAGGAAGCAAGAGGTTTACAGAAAATTACGCACACTGATCATCATTCTCTGAGTGGTTTTACAGGTTTACCAACCTGCAAAATTTGTTCTTAAGCTCTGCTGGACCCAAGACCCTATTTTCCTAAAGAGTTTACCTCCACAGGAAGCGTTCCACTCTATTTGAAGCTAGGACTACCACTTTGTCACTCCGGATTCTTAATATTAGTGGGCCAGCAAACAAGGAATGATTACAGTACTAGTGTGGGTAATTGATCATTATCGCCATGAGGAGCTAGGGTTGCTGCTATAAGTTGAAGTATAGCCAGGGAATTACTTGGAAATGTCCTGCTTGTTCTCTACACACTGAAAGCGATGACTGGGCAAGTATAACAACAATGAGTCCAAAACCCTCAGGATTGAAGGTGCAGGCCATCTTTCTAGGTAAGCAGCCTAGACCACAGGAAAGACTACTAGACCAGCCAAAGTGCTGGCTAAGGATGGAAACAATATTAAATAGTGCATTAGTCCTCTCAGGTACCCATGACAAAACACCATAGACTGGTTGCTTAAATGGCAGAAATTTACTTCTCAAAGTTCTGGAAACTGGAAGTCCAAGATTAAGGTGTTAGCCCACTTGGTTCCTTGTGAGAGCTCTCTTCCTGACTTGCAGGTGGCATCCTTCCTTCTGTGTGTTCATGTGGTCTTGCCCTTAATTACCTGCTAAAATCTCTATCTCCAAATACCATCATGTTGGGGCTTAAGGCTTCAATGTAGGAATTTTGGGGGGGACCCAAATATACAGTCCCCAGCACAGTGTAAGAGTAAGAGAATACATTTGAAGTATGTGATTCAGGAGAGTTAAAGTAGCAGGGACGGAGGCTGGTTCCACTAATCCACTTTTAATAACTGGCTTCTACTTTAGAGGGGGCTTTGCAATGGATTGACTAATGGAAGACCCAAGTATAAGAGGTGGATGGCACTGGAGATGAATGGTGTTGGATATATCTTGTGCACCACTTCAAATCCTCTAAAGCAGTTATGAGACACATTTCATAAGCTGCCAGTAATGACTCTCAGGCCCGAGCCACAGCTGCCTGTATCAGGGCCTACTAGACAATGCAAACTGGCAGTTTATTTTCTTTTTCTATTTTGCTTTCCCGTGTCCATCACATTTTCTTTTTGACATTGCTTTCTAAATAAACTATATTCACTAAAACATCTGTCTCAGGAACTTTTTTGGGGGGAAACTTTTACTAAGGCATCTACTTTAAACAACACTACCAAAATAATTACAGCACCTAGGGAAACGATGGGCACATGGTACGGACCCAATAAGTATTTATGTGATAAATGCTGGTGCCTGGACATGCCATGTTCTTTCTGTATCTTTGGCTCTGTCTGGCTCTTTGCTCAGCAATTTCTTTTCTGTCCTACGCACTTCCATCAGATTTATCACCTATAAAACTCCTACCCATTTGTCAAATTTTAATTTGTTTGCAAGTCTACGATGTAAACTCCCTTCAGTTCCTATAGGAAACATAATGCAATTTGTTCATCAAACAGCTTGATTTCTGGAGATACTGGAAGAACACCTTTCCCAGTCAGCATTGTATGTCTGTTGAACAATGTGACTGAGTTCTAGCCAGGGAAATGTGGGCCGAGGTGATATAAGTGATTTACAACCCTAGCCATAAAACAATTGGCATGATTTTCCATTCTCCATATATTTCTGTCCATACAGTTGGAAATGAAGGATAGAACTTGGCCAAACTATAAGCTGGAAGCATCTTGGTTCCTGGTTCATCACTTGGAGGAGAGTTGCCTAGAAATATCCCCACTCTTCATTAGACTTTACTTTTGGGTGAAAAATAAACTTTCTTCATATTAAGCCACTGACATGTCAGCCTTTATTTCTACTTCAGCATAGCCTAACATATCATAACTAATACATTCCAATCAGAATGTAACTATATTAAATAAATACTTAATTCTAATTGTTTCATTTCATTTCCATCCATTTAATGCAACATCTTTGGGTTCTCTAATGCTGGTATGATACTACATACTTACCGATTAGATGAATGGATGGAGAAGGGCATGTAGACTTATTCTGTATGATTCTAGGATAAAAATGTTTAGAAATCATTGAGAGATGTCTTTTGATTGACTAGGAAAAAGAAACTTTCTAAAAAATGTAGCCATGGAGCAATGGTATAGGGCTGCTGGTATAAATGATGAGAAATTTATCACCAGGGGGGCTTAGTTGGCCTAGAATTTAAAGACCAATTGTCCAGGGGCACCTGAGCAGCTTAGTTGGTTAAGCATCCAGCTCTTGATTTCAGTTCAGGTTATGATCTCACAGTTTGGTTCATGGGATCATGAGAGCCTGCAGCCTGCTTCGGATTCTGTGTCTCCCTCTCTCTCTGCCCCTCCCCCGCTCACATTCTCTCTCTCTCTCTCTCTCTCTCTCTCTCTCTCTCCCTCTCTCACTGCTCCTCCCTCACTCATGTTCTCTCCCTCTCTCTCTTTCTCAAAATAAATAAATAAATATTAAAGAAATAAAGACCAGGGCATCTGGGTGGCTCAGTCAGTTAAGCATCTGACTCTGTTTGGGCTTAGGTCAAGATCTCACAGCTTCATGGGTTCAAGCCCAGCATCAGACTCTGCGCTGACAGTGCAGAGCTTGCTTGGGCTTCTCTCTCTCCTTCTCTCTCTCTGCCCCTCCCTGGCTCATGCTGTCTCTCTCTCAAAATAAATGGACAAACTTAAATAAATAAATAAATAAATAAATACCAATTGTCCAAACTGCTAAACTTATTAGTGAAGTAATTAAGTCTAGGGAAGTCAAAGAACTTGCCCAAAGCATATTAGCAAAATTGAGTATCCTGTTTCTGACACCTGTATTTTATTAATCAAAATCCAGAGAGACTGAGTAACCACAATACCAAATATATACCAGATTTGAGCTCAAATCTGGATGATTTACTAATTATGTATCTTTAGGTTAATTACTTAATCTGGCTCAGGAAGGATTTCTCATTTATAAAAATGGGATATGATACCTTAATAGATTTTTATGAGATTATGTTAAATACTGAGCCTGGTACAAGGTTGCAATTATTATTATTATATTTATTATAATTTTACTAATGACAAAAAATGAACATTTCTTATTCAAATCTATTATTTACATTTTACCAGGATGATACTGAATAAATTTCAGCTATATTCTAGATCAGAGAATTTTTGGTCTCTAAATTGAGAACATGAATCCTCTGGAAAAATTGCAGTTTAAGACTTAAACAATTGAATTTGAAGTGAGTTGTGGACAACAATGATAGTTTCTCAAACTGGGACTCTCTGGAAAGACATTTTTGTAACATGTGTGACTTCAATTAATTGCAAGCAGTGAGTGGAAGAGGCATAGCAAAAAGTAATCTGGGAACTCAGACAACTGTGAAGGCTGGCAAGTCCCAGAATACCATGCCCCTCCTTACATTCTTAGATCCCATATTTTGAGGTAATATTCTTCCGTCATGATTCCCATGAAAATGAGTAATTTATTAAGTGTAATACTATAGGACCGAGGAAGGACTAACTTGATAAAACCATTATCCAAAGAGTATATTATATATATTTTGCCTTTAGGATTCAGTTTGTGCTTACATTTGGGGTCCCTGAGAGCTCAAAGGTTTGCATTTATTTAGAGAGATCCTTCTAGAGAATAGTCAGTGGGATGATCACTCTAGGAACCTGGCCTCCTAGAACTGTTCAGGATCCTGGTGAGTTTCCCATGGGAGGCACTGAGACAAGTATGTGTGGTGGCCTACATTCTGGCACATCTGGGATTCTAGACAATGAATCCTGGCCGTGCCTCCTAATATCTTTGTAAACTTGAGAAATTTACTTAAATCTTCAGAGCTTCAGTTTCCTCATGTGCAATATAAGGATGATGATGCCTTCCACCATCAAATTGTGGTAATCATTGAAAGAGAATGAATATACATATAGGATCTAGCACAGTACCTGGCACTTAATAGGTACTCAGTAACAATTTCTCCCTCCCCCCCATGCCATTCCATCCCATTCCATTCCATCCCATTCCATTCCATTCGAATTCAGCAAGGGTAAAAAGAGATGGCCTTAATGAGCAAGTCCAATTTAAAAAATCATTAAGGGGCACCTGTGTGACTCAGTCAGTTGAGCATCTGACTCTTGATCTCAGCTCACCCCTTGATCTCAGGGTCGTGAGTTCAAGCCCTGTGGTGGGCCCAGTTTAACTAGGGTGTGAAGCCTAGTTAAACAAGCAGACAGACAAATGAACTAATACAAAATAAAATAATAAAATAAAAAATTCATTGAGTACCAGCTTAGGATTCTTGAACACAAACATACACTGTTCAGTTTCTTCCTTTAGGCAGGCCATGCCTTTCATACCTTGATACATGTTTCTGCCAACATTTACCCATAAAATTCACCTTTGAGATTCTTTCTGATAAAACCCTACAGATACAGACAGGTGAGGGAGGGAGGACAGGACCACTGACTCAGATCCCCTGTACAAATCTCTTCCTGTTGGGAAAGAATTCTGTGCGAAGTTAAAATAAATCCTACAGAAGTGACAGATTCATGGGGCACAGTACAAATGGGGGTCTGGTTTTTCTTTCCTCTTCTGTTTCTCTGGGAAGCTGGGTAAATCACCTTTGATCTGCTAATCCTCGGATTAAGGATTAAACTCACTTCAAGAAGACTGCTTTGGCTTCTGATGATTGTAACGCAGTTTAACAACTTACTCAAAAATGAAGCCAAGAAAGCTTAGCTTTTAATGCTGTCTTTATTAAAGTTAATAATAATAACTAATCCTGGGACACATAGTATGTGCCAGGGAGTTATCTACTCCTCACAACCACTTACCATACAGGCATCCTATCATCCTACCTGTTACAAATGAAGAAACTGAGGCACACAAAAGCCTCAGTGACCTGTCTGAGAACACATTACTAGGGAGTGGTCGAGGACAGAATCTGAATCCAAGAAAGGTGGCTCCAGAGACTTTGAGTTTAACCATTATGCCCTACTGCTGAGTTCATGTAGCAGCTCTTAATTAAAAGGCAATGCCTCTCAAAATATGCTGCATTCTTTTGAGGAATTTTTGTTGCATATTTTACTTCCAGCAAAGTCCTATTTGGCTTTACAGAGAATAAACGTTGGCAGTTATGTCACAAGATGCTGGCTTTATTCAAATAAAACATTTCTCTTCTATAGTGATACATTTTCTTCTACATGTTTTTTTTTTTTTTTAACCTATATAAAACCCAAAGAAGATGTCCTCTACGTGAGGCGTGAGTACAGTAGTCTGCACAGGGCAATCCACAAAGGTATAAGAAAAAATACCTGAGCACCTATTTATTCTATCATTTGTTTAAATGTTCCATTGTTAGTGTCTTTTAATAAATAATATTTATTGTTACAGTAGTCCTTCTGAGTAATTTATAAACTAATATTCAACCTATATTGGAGATTAACCCTCAAAATTTTTTTTGTAAAAGTGAATATTCAAACAAGTTTGGAGATCCCTATTTTAAAAATCCTAGAATTTAGGAAACTAACCTTTAATGTTTTATTTCAATGAATCAATTTCATCTCCTTTACAGGATGATTTAAACTGCCTTCTAAAGACTCACTGGATTTATGGGCTATATCAAAGTTACATATATTTCTGACGGATCCACCATAACACAAACTTTTGAAATTTCTAGCATAGCATCTAATGTACAATGAACTCTCAAAAAGTATTGTTGGAAGGAAGGAGGGAGGGCAGGAAGGAGGCATCAGGGAAGGAAGGGGAGAAGAAGAGAAGTAAAGAAGGAAAGGAAAGTTGACATCTTTTTAACACAACATTAAGGCAGCTTTAAGATCATAGACTTTGTACACAGTCTTGATCTTTTCCCCATAGCTGGAAAACTTTCTAGGTGAGAAACACAGACTATTATTGGCTTCAGCATAGTAATATGTTCATCCCAAACTGAACAAATCTGGGGTTTGGTGGGAGTCGGGGAAGCCGTTACATGCTGCTAAGGATCTGGCATATAACACATTCTGCTCAGTGAATTTCTATTTAATTAATAAAAACCTATTTCATATTTATTATGTGCTATCTATGGGCACTGTTCTGTAAGCTTTACACAGTTTACGAATTATTTCCTTCACGTTTCACATTATTGTGAAACAGTTTCTGTTAACCTCATTTTACAGACGAGGAAGCTGAGGCCAGAGAGATTGAGCAATTTGTCCAAGGTCACACAGCTGGTGGCAGATGCAAGATTTAAACCCACGTAATCTGGTCCCTAGCCTTTGCTCCCAACCACTACACTATTACACTGGAACTCTCCATCTCTTCCTTCTTTCACATTTTAAAACTTCTTCTCCCTTTTAAGGATGACTTTGATTTTCATCTGAACGTATTTATCCTGGATTTTGCAAGGTGGGGGCTGGGAGGCATGCAGGGGAGAAATCCCAGAATACTATGGAAAGATTAGTTAAAACCATAATATAAAGAATATAATAAACATTGTCACAAAAGCTCACATTTTGTGTTGGCTTAGCACTTCAGTTTTCAAAGTACCCACATATGTAACAATTCTATAGTTAACACTTCCAGAAACTTCTCAGGGAGGGAATTTTCTGCCATTTCTGATGAGGAAAGAAGCTCTCATGTAAAAGGTTTAGTCACAATCACAAAGCTAGCCAGCGTTTGGATCATCTGATTCCTGGTCCTGTGCCCTTTAAATAATCTGGATAACTTATACCCTTTAGCAATGGGCAATGTAGGTGGGCACTTGCTCTTGAAGCTATCTAGTAACAATGCCTTACATTTGTAAAGAGCCAGATTTGCAAGTAGGTTCTGTACCAGCTCTTAGCTGTCAGCGGTGGTCAATTGTGTTAAGATGCATTCTGAGGCTCTCACTCAGCTCTCCGGGAATGAGTGCAATGACCGACTTCACAGGTACGTGTGCCCTGACTGAGGGAGCACCCATAGCGTATCCACTGGACCTCTCATTGAGATTTATGTTCCAGCAGTTGATGTCTTAGATGTTGCTTCTTCCAGGTAGAGTTATTCCCCTTAGAGATTCTACATCACTGCATTCATACTTCTATGGTTTTGTATTAATAACTATATAAATATCTAATGACATTTTTCTTACTCTGACTCTTAAAGTCAGAGATCTCATGTATCCAGATATTTCTTCAGCCTGACATGAATCCTGGCACATAGCAGGATTCAATAAATAGTTGTTAAACATGTTAGAGCTAAAAATAATTTTGTAAGACGAGCATTATCAGCTGTCAGTTTAAGAAGGTTGAGAATTCCGTGAAAGCCATCTTGAGTTGGCATAGAGTTAATGAGATTTTTCTCTGCACTGCATCTGATTCCTAAGATGCAAATGGCTTACTTACCTCATGACCACTGGGACTTTTCAAAACCATTAGTATTCTAGGAGGCGACAAAAGACTTCTAAATTTGCTCTCTCTAACTGACCTACTGTACTTTGTTTGAAATTACACTGCCTGTGTTTCCTGAAAACTTCATCAGTTCCCCACAGACATGAAAAGGAATCGTCTCCACTGAGCCATCTTGCTAGGAGACCTTTACTAAAATTGTCCTGAAGAAGAAATTATTCTTCACCCCTGGGGTCACTTGGTAGCTAAAACAGACTTCTCCTTTTTCTTTTAATCTGTTCTACTTCACTGCCTCCCTTTTTGTATGTTCTTAAAGGTATTGCCTTATTTACTTTGATGGTTTCTCAACTAATTGAATACAGCAGTGACTTCCTTCTTCCTTGACTCTTTTGGATGTTTCTACTACCCCAAGGGGAAGGGTCCCGATCGGACAGCTTGACTTTGAGATACTTGCTTATTGAAATGACTTTAAAAGCTATTATTATTTATGATGCTGTTAAAAGTTTGCACATTTGACTAAAACAGAGAGAATGCAGTGGTACCAGCCTTAGCTTGTGGGGGTAATATTCCTAATTTATGGATTGGGGAATGGTTTCTGAAAGCAAAAGAATGGATAAATCTTGTAGCTTGATCTTAGGTCCATGTATACTGTCGCAAAGCATCCTGAAAGATTGAAAAAACAAAACAAAACAAAAACTAAAAAACCAAGGAATGACTTGTATATGAAGATAAGGAACACAACCTAAAAAGTCCAAATCATATAGAAACATTACTTAGGAGAAAGAAGGAATTGTTTTAGAATGGAATCCCTCCTGCTGACACCAGATGACTTCTTTCTGACTGCTAGTTAGCAAATATTTTCCGATTCCTTAACACTTGTGCACACGTATACACACACGCACACACCCTGCAGAAGAGGGAACTCTTCCACAACTGGTCATGGTAGCACCTATTTTTTCACTTCCTTTTCTCCATCCTTATCTACCAAATCCATTTTATGAAATGCCCTCAAAACCATTTTCACCAAGGTAAGGATTTTATGTGAAAAGCCATAAAACTGAAGAAAAGGTCCCTATTACCTTCTCCTTCTGCATCCTGGCCCATACCCAGCGACTCCCCAGGGCCCAGGATTTTCCAAGCTTCTATCTTTAGTGAGCTGTATGTGTAATGAATCATAGTGTCCACCTGTAAGTGTCATAAACAGATGGTATAAATATGCTTGCATAATGTGACTCAAAACACATGGCCAGTTTTAGCTGGAGTTCAAACAATATTTGCAGTTCCAAGAAACCTGTGGCTTGCAGATTCAGGGTCAGTGGGAGGAGAATACCGGAAAACTGACAGCCCGTGTCCCTGGCTGCCTGTCAGTGCAGGCTGCATGGAAGGGGCTGGGGAGAAGGCGGAGTGGAGGAGGAGTGACAGGAAAACCAGTTTTCCACTCATTCTTGAAGCCATTCATTTGAAAGGCTCCCAAGAAATTGGTCTTTGGATCCTATTGGGAGTGGGTGGTTTCATACATGCCCTTCCCTCTTCCTGGAATGTCTTTCCCTCCTTTCTACCCCTCCCGTTTTCCCTGTTTGTCTCTACTTATCAGATCTCAGTTTCCAAGTGCTTTCCTGTGGGAGGGAAGGCCTTCCAGCCCCCAGCCCAGGTGAAGGGGCGTGCACTTGTTCAGGGCTCCAATGATACACTAGAGTGGGAATCCTCTAGGACACTTGTTGTGGCATCTCCCATGTGGATGGAGGCCTGACATCGATCACAGGCAGTGCTGGACAATTAATACGCTTCGTTCATTTGAAGGTCTATCCCAATAAATGATGAATAGAGTGAAACAGCCCAGGTGAAATTTCAATATGATATGATCTAGCTTCTTAAAGAACGATGAGGATTGACTATTGAAGCAAAAAGTAAACAGAGTTATCATTGATTCTTGAAGTTTCATTTATTCTTCAGTATGTGGCTTGCAAGAGGTCCAGATCAAGATCCTATCCTCTTGGAGATCCCGTCCTGGCTCCCCAGGCAGTCAGTAAGCTTTCTCTTCTATGACCACACAGTGCTTACTCACAGCCTGGGTTTCTTTTCAATTCTTTTCATCCTGTCTTACTGGGTCACAAGCTAAAGTGGTGAACTGGGTCTCTGGCTCTTCTGCTTCAGTCTACTTTTCCTAGGACCTCGCACATTACTGAGCACTGGGTAAGCACTCACATTTGCTGAAATGATTGAAATCTTGGTGAGAAAAATAGAACGTCTACTCATTTAACCAACATTCAATAAATATTTATTGAGAGCCCCACTATTTACCAGGTGACGTTTCAGGTGCTTGGAATGTATCAATAAAATATTCCCTATGCAAATAAGCATTTTGGAAGTTATTAACTTTTCCAAAAACTAGAGAAATGGTTTCCAGGTTTGTTTTGCAATGCTGTTTACCTAAGACATGCACATAGACAGCTAGTACAAGTTGCTAAATACTAGGTGTTGAATTCTAAGGTGGTGATTAAAAGTCAAGCTTAATGGTATTTCTTCTTACTGGTATTCTTAATGGATGAACTCAGTACCCTGAAGATGTGTATTCAATAATGGATGGAAATACAAGAAGAAGCTAAGTTAGCAAATAATTTCTGGGCACAGATATCAGTGTAACGGTAAGGGTGCTCTTCACTTTTTCATTATAAGCACCCTAAAATGTCAGAAGGCTAAGAGCTTGGCAATCTTGAACCAGTTTTTAAAATTGTACTTAATTAAATTGCATTTGAAAAAAATGCCTGGTCCTTCTTAAGTAAATAATCCTCTTTATTATGTTTAAATTAAATTTGCCTAGAAATAGATTTTTTGTAGTTTGTTTTAAGCTGGAATCATTAAAAATGCACACGAATTTCATGCTGTGCAATCTTTATCTCTTCTAATGATGCTACTTTAGTTGAAGAGTGTGTAAACAACTAGGAGTTGCTCATTATCAGTCATTTTGACACTGAGGGCGATACATGGAATATAGCAATTCATGTCAATTATTATCTACCGGCACACTTCATTTCTGAGCCAGTAAGCAAAATTTGGGGGAGCAAACCTTCAACGTTAATTGAAAAATCAATAAACTTCTGACGGAGTGAGTTTTGTGCCTTCTATTTCCCTAATTTTAGGAGCTGCCTCCATTTAAATCCGTGGTGTTAGCCCCATTAATATTATTTTGTGGAAAGGCAGATGGTGACTCTTTATTCTTCTAGCCTGTAATGGAGACATGTATCAAATTATTTCTAGATTTATACTAACAGGACTTAACATTTTTTAAAGGGCTTTGTGGCACTGCAGACTTCATAAACCGGTCCTCTCATTCATCACAGATCTTTACTCCCTGCCGATGAACTACAGCCGCAATTATATCTACGACAGGGATTCTCTCGTGCAGTTTAGGGGCAAGGAATGAATGTCTTCTACAATCAAAGCAGAGGAGCTAGCAGCAATTATTCCCACTGGAGTTGGTACAGGCTGAAGGCTTTCCTCTGGAGGGGAATGGAATAGTCAGCGTTTCATCCTGACAGAGTCTGCCTCTCAGGTCAAGGCCTGAGGCACCCTGGAAACTTCTTGAACACCACCACCTTTTGTTCTTGGAAAGACCAGTCCGCAGCAAGATTATGGAACGGAATAGTGTTCGTTTACGGTCCACCTTGTCTTTGCAGAACCATCAACTGCAACAAGAAGGAACATGCCCGGGCCCCATAGCAGGAATATGCCTAGAATCAAATTCTGAACCCAGTTTTGAGCCTGGATCAGCCATTTATGGGTGATACGACCTGGGGAAATCAGTTCACCTGCTTCAGACAATACGCTTCTCTGCGTGATGCAGCCAATGACATAGAGCTCCGAGGTTTTGAGGATTACATAGGTTAATGTGCATAAAACAGCTCAGTCAACTGAGGAGAAATGTATACACTTGGTAGGTGGTATCATCATTACCTGTAAACCTGACTCTGGCTCAGAAATTAGTGAGGCCATTTCAGGGTTGGTGTCCCTGCCCCTGGCAGTCATCTTGCTCAGTGCCAAGATACCGCATACCTGTCTCCTGGCAACATCCAAATACAAGGTCCAGACGTTTCAGAGGAAAAATAAAAGCTGTAACTGTCAGAACTCTGATGGAATTGTTGAAAGCAAATTAAATCAGCTACATAAATTGTGAAACACGTATGGGTTTTATTTTTTCTGTGAGAGCTTAAATAGCCAGTTTTTTTTAAGGGGAGCAGATGAGAAACAGACTATGAGCACCCCCTTTTAGAGAGGTAGGCTGCTCCTTTGTCTAGCAGTTATGTTCCTCGAGCTTTTTTTTTTTCCTACTAAGTCTGTGATGGATGAAATAGCAAAGATACGAAAATATGGGTGGAGTGTTAGCATTTCATAAAAATGATTGCAACAATAAGCAGAAGAAACTGCTCAAAATGGGGACAATATAAAAGAAATGCTCATCATTCTTGTAGCGTAACAACTCCGGAGGAAGGCCAGCCAGTTTTTCACACCCACATCCAGTCTCTCAGGAAATCCTGTTGGCTATTCCTTCAAAATAGATTAGAAAGTGCCTTGCCTGGATCAGTGCAGTAGCCTCCGGACTAGTCTTCCCCACTGTGTTTTTTCTCAATTCAGCAACAGAGTACTCCTTTTAAAATGATTTAAAAAAAAAAAAGTCATGTCATTATTCTTCTGTTAAAAACCCTTCATTAGCTTACATCTCACTCAGAGTGAATGCCAAAATCCCAAAAAATGCCCAGAAGGCAGTATTTACCTCACTTCTGACTCTCTGACATCATCCCTTATTAGCTCAAAGGCTCCTGAGGGCCTTTGCACTGGCCACTTGCTCTGCTGGAGGCAGCTGCAGTCATCCACGCTCTTTTCCCAACACCCACCTGGTCATACTTTCACCTGCTTCAAGTCTTTGCCTAAATAGCACCATCTCGACGCCTACCCTGAGCTACAGCCTGCCCACCCACTCTCTGCTTCCCGATATTGCTGACCCTTCTGTACTTTTTCGTAGCCCTTGTCAGCATGTAATATACCATATAATCTACTTATTTATCATGTTTATTATTGATTGCCTATCGTCTATCTGTTTCCTTTAATATAAATTCCAAGGACGCAAGAATATATGTCTATGCATTTCATGTATGTATGCAGTTTATAGAACGAATAACTGGATGATATTCCTGACCACATAGTTTTGAAAAAGGTGTTTTCAAGAGTAACTTCGGAGAGAAGCACAGAGCCTGAAGGAGAGTACTTTGTAAATAAGGGAGGAAACCCAATAAAAACAGAGGGCAAGTTATAGAAAGACAAATGGTGTCATCAGATTTAATGAACAGGACTAAAACTGAGATGATAAATGTTCCAGAAACTTTTAAACCTCCAGTTTCTAAACATATTAATTATTCAGCTTAGTTCTCCCTTTGTGCTTTCTATGAAAATTGGAAAACAGTCTGGTTTTAAATTTTCGTTATGTTGGAAGAGTGGGTGACATTTAGTGAAACAGAACAATGATGTTTCTGTTAGAATCTATACCTCAATTACTATATCTTACAGCCAAAGCCACAGCCCTTTCCATATCGATCTTTCAGTCAGCTTACTCGATGTCAATACATTTGGCAAAAGCTGCAATTATGTACCATCATTTGAAATCAGAAGAACAGCTTTTGAACAGGCAGAAGCAGGATTTTGTCATTGCTTTTGTTTTAGAAGACCGTGTGACAGCCCTGCATCCCAGCTGCTTTTGTCCAGAGTGAGGCACTGCAGGTCAAAACCTCACATGGACACGGAAGCCTCTTCCTTCTGGACAGTCTCGTTTGTCAGAAACATGTTCACACGCTAACATGATAAGGGCTGGAGAGAACGCAGTGCAGTTTAGACAGGAAATTTGCTTTGTTCTCACAGATTTTCTGCACTCGATTCCAAGAAAGTGTTTTAAACTTCGTGTTTCCATGCCTCTGCTTGGGAAGGGGGCGGCCATGTTAGTTTTTGACAAAAGACATAGTTGGTGGGTACCCAGACGTTATCTCTCATTCATTCCTAAGATATTCTTTGGGACATTTTGGTCTCTCCTTGTATAAAGAAAAGCTTCAAGGATTGGGAAAGTTGGAAGTAGAACAAACTAGGAAAAATATTTTTATTATTTTTAGAGCTTCCCCAGAGATGGGGGCAGATTGTATTTTACTAGTTTTCTCATAGTGGGACTCCTTGTAGTGCCTAGATTATGGGTGCAGCCTCAAACGGGAATGGCTGCATGGAGCATCTAGGGATGGTGGACACTGACTGTCAAGGCCCAGTTCCCAGGGTAGAACCCCCCCCCCCACACACACACACACAAAGACAGACAGACAGTCACACAAACATACGCATGTGCACACACAATGCATGCACACACATCTGTGATGACGTATGGCCACCTCTTAAGAATAGTGGGCAGAGGGTCCTTCACTGCATTTTCTAGATGGTGTGAGGCCTCAACTCTTTTTGCATGACAATGAGGAGAAGGGAGCATAGTGAAGCCTGGATACGTTGCTCACTTTTGCCAGAAACATGGAGGCTCAGAACACACCACCCAATTTCCCAAAAGTGAGTAATATAAAGTTCCTTACTGGCCAAGTTATGTGGAACAAAAGTTACACCTGCTATAATAGTTCAAAAGGGAGACTGAAGGAGGATTTATAATGTATGAATTAAGAGTTCTCACACCACTCTTTTTTAAACCACAAGAGATCTGGGCAAGACCATTGACATGCAATCTCTCGACCGGTTATAGTAAGCTGGGAATGTACATGGATTGTCATAACTAACAAAAAGATCTCACTTTCTATATCATATTTATAGTAATTGTAATAACACATAACGGCATCTACGTAGTGTCAGTTTTCAGAGCTTGGGTCTCCGGCTCAAATCTACAGTGTCTATTCCTTCCAGAATGTGGAAATTGACTGCAAGGTCACGCATTTGATCTCTGTTTTCCAAAGCTAAATGGAGAGAAAGTGATACTGAAGTATCTGGCTATTCAATCCTCTGAGTGGAAAATCTGAAATGTTCCAGTCTTCAACATTTGCTTTCAAATTTACCACAGAGATTATTTTTTAAAGTTTTAGCTGCCATTGCCTCTATTACATAATGCCTGGTACTGCACCCTGCTGAGAATAAACAAGCACAGAGGAACACGGGCATTTCGAACATGGATTCTGTGCTCTGCGGGTTCGTGGGAAACACTTTCTGTGGTTAATTTCCCTGGGCCACCCACCCCTGTGGCCTTAGGTCAGGAACTTCTTACCTGAAACAGAGCTTGGTGTTCTTCATCGTGTAATGGCAGGGCAAGACTTTAAGGAAAGCTCTGGCTTCCAAAAAGTCGACAGTGTGGACACTGGGCACGAAGTGACTAAGCACGCGGCTTGACCACATCACAGTGTGGGATTTGAGAATTCACTTTTGGGAACCTCCGGGTCTTGAGAAAGGAGAAGATGTGATGAATGAGTGTTCCCAGAGGCTTGGATGTTTGCTCAAGATTTATTGCAAACCTTATTACTTACTCTGGATTCCCTGCGTGTGTGCAGCAGATGTGGACCCCACTCAACCTGGACAGGTGGCAATGTTAGAAACCATCAAGACTCTATCGTAGCTCCCTTGAAACCCGCGCTCTTCGGTAGCATAGTTTACAATCACTCATCTTTACATTTTGCCTCCATTCTGTCTGTCACGCAGCAACATGGTGATGCTTACATCATGTCATGTCAACAGAACTCACTCAGATTGCTCAAACTTCCATTGCCAAAACCACTGGCAATTTTTAGTCCTTATCTCATTTAATCTCCCTTCAGTATTTGATGTATTTGACTAGTTCCTTCTTTAAATGTTTTCCTTATTTGATTTTACCAGTACCAGGTTCAACATCTGATCTCTGTTCTCTCGTTTTCATTTCAGGTAAATTTTTTATTGAATGACCGTCCTGCATCACGAACTAATACAAAAGAAGAAGTCATAATTTGGCCATTTATGAATCATTTTTGCAGTCTCGGGCATCGCCCTAGGGTCTTTGAATTTGCGAAGCTCATAGAAGAGTGTTTAAAACCATGGCTATTATAACCGACCTGAGTTCAAATGCTAGCTCTGCCACTTGGTGGCCATTCAGAAGGGAGTCCTCAGAGAGCAGGTTCTGAAATGATTCGTTTGTAGGAGATTCATTAAGGAGTGTTCTTGAGACCAAGACCACGGGAAAGAAGCAAGATTGGGCAAAAAGAGAAGTTGAGCTGTGTGCAGTCACTCATCAAAGGTAATCGCGTGGGGATCTAAGACTGGAATAAGCTTGTGGAGTTATCATCTGCAGCTGTGGAGAAGAGGCCTTGCCTTTGTAACCCTGTATTTGTCGATCACTGATTGTAGGCTGAGCCCTGGAAGGGGCATTAGGACTTTGGGCTATGTGGCTCTCCGGGCAATGGGTCTCCATTGGGCAATGGGTCTGAGCGCCGAGGGCTGTCAGTCAGCAGCACTGCCTCCCATTAGGGGAATATGCCCTGGGCAGAGCCTCACAGTTTCCATTACCACAGCTCTGTATCCTTTAGGAAATCATCTTTCTGTGCCTCACTTCCACAGCTACAAAAGAGGAACAATGATAGTACGTAACACATGGGTCTGTTGTGGTTGCTTAAAATTATTTCTGGCATTTAGTACATGCCCAGTAAAATTACTGTTTTATTTCATAGCCACTCAAGACGGCGTGTGTTAGCCCCCTGAATTCAGCAGACCGTCGTCAGGCTATACCCTGGGACTCGTCCCAGACTCGTGCTCACGTTCAAGTCATAAATTCTATGGATTCTTTCTTTTAAATATTTTTCTTGTTTGTGACCTCTTCTCCAGTTCCAACAGTACTTTCCTAGTTCAAATCCTTATTTTCTGTTGTCTGGACCATGTCTTTGCTTCCAGTCTTTCCGTCTTCCAAATAAGTCTTTGTTAATAGCGAGTGATTTTCTATACAAATTCAAATCCAACCATCGTTTCCCTACTTAAAATACTATTGCCAATAAGACAAAGTACAAGTTTCTTAGAGAGACAATCATTCCATTTCTTGCCACTCCCTCGTATGCAGCGAATTCTACAGCAACAGCTAATTACTCTTAACTCGCATTATGAGGCTCTGGCATTATTACTCTGGGACCTTAACCAGTTTTTTTGTGTGTGAGTTTAACTTCTCCCATTAGCTAAAATATCTTTTCTTCTATGGAGCCTTCTCCAACTCATACATATGAGTGTACAAATGCACACAGACTTTCCTTTCTCTGCCTGTAGGAAAACTTCTATTACCCTATTAAATAAAGATATTTAATAATAATATTTATAATAATATTCCTATCAGATTCTGTTACCCTGCCTCCTCTGTTCAGGTCTGGGTTTAGAGCACTTAACATATTGTATCATAATGTTATATGGTGAGCTCTGGAATGGGACAGTCCTAGATTTAAATCCTAACTCAACGCTTAGTGGAGTGGCCTTTGACCAGTTCCACTCTTGATTTTCTCAACTTACTTCGGAAGGTACATGTAAGGATTAGGTGAGAAAATGTATACCAGATGCACAAAGTGTGTACTCAGTATTTAGTAGATATGAGTATTGTTGTGTTCGTCTACTTGTCTCCTTTATTTAGTACAAGCTCCTTGACAGAAGAAGCCCTATCATATACATCTTGATTGCTTTGACATCTAGGAGAATGTCTGGCATATTAAACGAATAATTGCTGGATACATGGCTAAAGAAAGGTTTGATATATATCGTATATCATATTGAAATTGCACAGCAGTGTAAAGGACAGACTTTTGGAAAAAAAGTGAAATGTCAAATGTATGACACAGAAACTTAAGGAGTTATTATCTCCATTTTAAAGTGAGGATGAGTCATAATATCCTTTTGAAAAAATAAAAGCTGTTTCAAAGGTTAACTCATATGTGGTTGTGTCATCTCAGGTAGATAAACATTATTTTCCTCTGCTGACAGGAGTAGAAGTCATTTTGGCTCATTAATGGTAGCATGGTATTTGTTCATTCATTCACTCAACAGTTATTTGTTGAACATCTGCTAAATGTTAACCATACTAAGTGCGAACAATTAGAAGCTGAACAGAGGCAAACACTGTTCCTGCTCTCATGAAGTCTGCAATTGGGGGGATGACTGTTAAAACAATAGTCAAGTGTGAGACCTCTCTCACAGGGTTGTTCAGGATGCTATACTACCATGTAACAGACTGCCTAACTAGTCTGGAGGTAGTCAAGGGAGGGAAGAGTACAGTATAGTAGGTCAGAGCACAAAATTCCGGAGGGGCTTTGTCGTCCATTTTCAGCCTTTAGACTTTATGCAAGAGAATAAAATAATCATATTTCTCTTTTGTGAGGACCACTCTGGCTTCTGTATGGAGATTGGATTAAAAAGTCCAAAACTGAAGCCAGAAAAATCATCTGGGAGGCCACCAACAATCTGGACAATTAAGTCTTCAGCCTCAGAATCTGATGGCCGTTCACTATTTCTGTCTTCCAAGGAATGAGTATTACGGTATTGGAATAATAAAGAGCAGGTACCATAGATGTAATGACAATTAGTGACTCTGCGATTACTGGAGAAAAAAATACTTACACGTAAAGGAGCATTTTTAAAAATACTTTTTAAAAATTTGTTTATTTTTGAGAGAGAGAGAGTGAGAGAGAAAGCAAGTGGGGGAGGGGCAGAGAAAGAGGGGGACAGAGGATCCAAAGCAGGCTCTGTGTTGACAGAGGAGAACCCTATGCAGAGCTTGGACTCCAGGCAGGCTCCCCTGTAAAGGAGCATTTTGAAACCGTCTTTTCTGTGACTCTCTCTTTCAGATGGAGAAATTTTGGCTCACAAAGGCCAGTATCTCACCTGAGTCCCACTCCCTAGGTACAACCCATGTGCTTCACATTGTACCATGTCCTGAAAGTAAGAGAAAAGAAATAGAAGGCATGTTCCCTAATTCCAGGGAAGATTAAATCTGGTTGAAGAAAACAAACAGCTCTACTTAAGTGAATTGAAGCCAAAGATAAAGAATGAATACGAGGCTAATTTTGCTCCCACTACACTAGCTAAGCATTTTCCATGCCCTTGCTGATGAATGGGAAATCTTTATGGCTGCTTCAGCTCTAAACAAACCTATATAAGTTCATAGCCAGTATTAGAGTTTCTCCAGGAGGCCTACCACTACTTGCTCTGAAGAAATGCTTAATTTTCCACTTCTCTATATGAGGCTTTCACAGACACAGGGATAGAATAGGAATATATCCCCATTCATCCTCCTTTAGCCTCTCTCTGTGTGGGACTCAGCCCTCGTTCAGATGACTGGGACTTGGAGCCACATTATCTACCTCCTTGTCCCCAGTGCAGACAATGGATATGACAGTGCAGAAGGGTGAAGACACATGGTCAGATACTGTGGAAATATCTTAATTGTGGTCATTTGTAACAAGACTTTGAGGAACCTCAGATATATAGTCATTGGACATACATTTTTCCTGCAATAAAAATGTACTTTCAGAGCACAGGCAGTTTCTCCTTTTCAAGATACCAGTAATAATTTAATTTTTATAAGGCAACTTAAATGTTTCTTAAAAAGAAAATACAGTTCAAAATGTAAAAATGTGTCAGTACTTTGCAGTGGTTTGCTCTGGAGTTTGAATCCTGGTTCTACTTTGACTCATCATATGAACATAAATAGATTACTTATCACTTTTGTGACTCAATTCCCATCACTAAGATAGAGGTAAAGAGAGTAGTCACCTCACTTAAGCTGTTGGGAAGATTAAATGGGTCAATACATGAGCTTAGAATAATACTTGACACATAAACATTACTTATTTATTATATTGTTTCGAAAATTTTGAGAAAATGTGGTCCTATCTGCTAACAAATCTCCATAAAGCTATGAACATGTGAATGCATGCTTGTGGAACTAACCATATTTCATATTAAAGATAATTATTACCCTACTCCTCGCCCACAATTCTGACTTATTATATGGAAAAGACTTTATAATTATTCATCCTGTATTTTACATGAAGATTTCAAAATTCCACGGATGACTCTGGGATGCAGAAAGGGAAGTTGTGAGAGAAGCCCATCACATTAGGCTCTGATCGTCTCACATGGAACCCATATCTAAAGGTCCAATGTATTCTTTGGAAAGAAAGACGTAGGGTGGTGCCAGTGTTGTGTCATATTCCAGACCAGATTAAAGGTTTCTGGAGTTGTGGTTGTGCACACCCTGTTTTATGGTTGTATGCACTCCACAACCAAGGACCCATGGAACTTCCTTCAAAGTTCCATCTCTGAAAATTGTAGACCAAATGAAATATCATGTGGCAACAAATGATAATCAGTCTCCAAAATGTGGAAGGTTCTTATTCATTAAAATAAATCTGTTGAGAACCTACTCTCTGCCAGGTATCTGGATCGACATAA
Organism: Panthera uncia; assembly: GCF_023721935.1. NCBI lineage: Eukaryota > Metazoa > Chordata > Mammalia > Carnivora > Felidae > Panthera > Panthera uncia. The sequence continues at coordinate 20,256,265 of NC_064812.1, read as the reverse complement.
GGGTTTCAATAAAGAGAAAACCCTCTAGCCAGAAAAGTTCCAATTAATAGAGGAAAGAGACAAGTAAAAATTTCCCATACAGTATGATAATGGAGGTGTGTAAAATTTAAGACAAGGAGACAAGGGAAGTGAGAACAGGGTGAGGCAGAACCTGAGCTGAATTGTGAAGGACAAATAGGAGTCAATCATTAAATAAGATCTTATCATGAGAGGAACATTTTACTTAGAAAGAAAAAAGGCCAGAAATATGCCATATTTGGAAACTGCAAGTGTCTCAGTATGTCCAGGACATATAACCTGGAGTGGATATTGGTGGTAATTGAGGCTGGAGAAGGCTTTGGTTTTGAATATCTTGTTGAGCAGTTGAGACCTTATTCTGTGGACAGTTGGGACCCCTGAGTGATTTTCAACAAGATAGTAATACAATCTTATTTTTTGTTTTATAGAGATTCCTCTAGTTGTGGTATAGAAAATGCAGTGGGGGTGGGGAGAGCTATGGCAATTCTTGTATAATTAAAATGATAGGTGATGAGGTTAGCATTTATGTCATGGTGGGAATGGAGATAAGGGATAGATTAGACACAGAGTACGGTGATAAAACTTATAGGACTAAGTCATTGATTAACTCTAGAAGTGTTGGATGAAAAGAGAAAAAGTAGGAGTCAAAGAAGATCACCATGTTTCTAACATCAGTAAATAAATTAGTAAATAGAGATGCTGATGATTGACATGGGGCACACAATTGAAAAAGATGGCAAATTGGGGGATGGACTAGACCATTTCCAGACTGCCTTCCCACTCACCTATGACCTACTGCAAATACTTCTTCTGGTTATCCAGAATTCTTTCTCCTGATCATGTTTCACATCAATTCATGGGAAGGGTAAATAGGAGGAAGAATTACATATAAATTTCTATTATGTTATACTTGACCTTAAGTCACTTGTCATGAAAATTGAGCATTTGTAGAGTGTAAATGCAATTTTTAAAGCCCATATATGTCACATCTTAGGGAATAATACCTTGATTTAGAAAGCATTGCATTAATAATAATAATAATAATAATACAAACTGATGTTAAATTGGCACTTACTGTGTATCAAACATTAAGCTCTTCACAGACATCAATTCATTTAAGCCTCACAACAAACCTACAAGGCAAGTACCAGTATTCTCTCCATTGACAGACGGAGAAATCTGAGGCTTAGAGAGTTTGATCACCCACTGTTAAGAAGTTAGCCAGGAGTCAAAGTGAAGTCCTCCCATGTTGTGGTATGAGCAGAGGACTGGGAATTCTGGTTTAGAGTCCTCATATCACCATTTATTGGCAAGAACACAGTCATGTCATCCTTCTTCATCTGCAAAAATATAAGTCAAGGAACGAGTTGCTAGGGCAGGAAGACGTTGGAAAAGTTGAAATCAAAGACCTCTGTAGCCCCTTCAAGTGATGGCATTCTATGGTTTTGATGTGCACGGTGGAGTGTTCACTCTGGTAGTGACTCTGAGCTCAAAGGGATATGGTGACTGGTCCACACAATATGCTGAGGGGACAGGCATGTCTCTGAAAAGAAGGCAGAACATTGCCCAATAAATGTGATCATTGGTTTAATTTGGACATTTTTTTAAAGTTCCTGCAATGTTTCCCCTGGCTAGGAACTATTTGGATTATTGCCACTTCCTTTATAGGAAAAGGAGTGAGACCAGTTTCTCTGGAGGAGGAAAATCTTGTTCTCCTTTAAATAAAGATCTTGGGACTTTTTGTGTTCTCTTGAATTTTGTCATCTATTTTTTTTTTTACCTTGTAGTTATGCTGCCCAAATATGGTAGAATAAAATCCCTTCTGACTAGAGAATTGGAGAGTATAAATATTTTCCGGAAAACCCACAGAAAGGGTCTTTTCAAGCTGCAGATGGGGGCAGCAAAGGAAGAGGGGAAGATATTAACTGTTTCTAACTTTGGTCTTTTACATTGGACTTTAAACTGATGTTTTATTTTGGCTACAGGAAAGTTATTGGGGCTTTTTGGTCATTCCTCTTCTTAGGAGATAAAAAAAAATGGCCACTTTGGACATTTAAAGCTCTGTGATGTTAGTCCTACTCTTGGGGTTTCGAAGAAAATACATAGACACTCAAGTCACAACACTTACTAGTTGTGTGATTCCAGATAATATTCTTGAACCTCCATGTCTCATCTGTAGAATTGAATCAACACCTTTATTTCGAAGATCGTCAGGAAGTTGAAATGCAATAGTATATGTCAAGCACTTAGGCCAGTGCCTGGCAGCAGTAATACTAATGGCATAGTATGCTCTGTCCATTGGGCATGACCGTCTACAAGACATTCTCCCACCTTGCATATTTAGTCTGTATACAGCACACCTGAGTAACAATAGCAACAGATGCTGCTCTATCAATAAAAAAGAAAAATAGAGGGGGGTGGGAGGGAAGGGAGGGTAGGTGATGGGCATTGAAGAGGACATCTTTTGGGATGAGCACTGGGTGTTGTATGGAAACCAATTTGACAATAAATTTCTTATATTAAAAAAATAGAAAATAATTAACACAATATGCTAATACGCATGGGACTTTCTATCAGAAATTACAGTGCTTAGGATCTGAATTCTTCTTGAAGGCAATTTGAGCTCCAAACAGCTTTCTACGTGTATCAGCTATTATTTTGTGCACTTTTGGGAATATTTGCTATCTATGGTTGGTTATGATTGTTTGTAAAAAGCAGACACAGGAAGAAGAGAAATTGTGCTGGATTAATAAGAGTGTCTGGGGCATAGACAGAATATTGATACACTTTGTGCAAAAAATGGGCTGATCCAGCTGAGCTCAGAGAGCAAACCTATCTGTATATATGAGGATGTTAATTTTCAAAGAAAAATCTTGGATGGATGCCAATAACTTCTGGGAAAAGGATATCATCTTATACAGATTCCTTCTCAGAGAACTTTGCTGTCCGCAGAGAAACCTTTCCTGAAAAGACAATTATTTTATTCTTTGGCTCCTATTTGAGGATTGTTTGAGTTAGATCATTTTGCACCCAAAGACCACCACAAAGTTCAGAGAAGGTAGGAGGGGCCTTCCCTTTAAATTCTTGGTCAACCGTTCACATTTGCAAAAGTTAGTTGACAATTACAAGGTTTGAGGACTTCCAGTTATAATTGTACTGCAAGAATAATATGAGAGAAAACAAGCAGAGGTTATGTTAACAGGCCCCTGGTGGCTGTCAAGGACATGTGGTTCAGCCTTTGAAGTCAATTTCAATAGATTTTCATGAGAAGTAAGTTTAGTAATATGCTCCTGTTTTAGGTTTTACAAGTGATATTGTTTAACATCCTGATGTTGTTTCTTGTAAGTTTGTTTTAGGGACTTTCTTTATTTCCTCTGAATTACAACTATTTTGGAAGGCAGAACTACTTTAAGCTAAACAAAATAGAGGATTGAGATTTCATTTCTAGTCCCATTTTTATGTTGTTTAATGAAATTAATTTAAGCTCATGGTTTTTAAAAGATAAAACAGATACTGAAAGCGGAAAGAATATGAGGTAGTGATTTCCCTTCCCTAGCTTTGCTTCCCAAAAGTATCCCTTTCAAAAATTCTCTCTCTATATGTCAAATAAATAAATAAATAGATAAGAAAAGAAAACAAACCCATCCCAATACCCAACTTCAAAACAAAACCAAAGCAAATTTTATGTGTAAACCTACTCATATATATTTTGTTTGTTTTACACAAACAGTATACAAACATACTGTCGAATACTTTGATTTCTCACTTATTGTATCTTGGGCAGTTTTCAATATTAAGACATACAGATTTATTACATTCTTTTTAACATATGCATATCATTTGTTGTTTGGATGTACCATAATGTATCTAACCAGTGATTTCTGTATTTTGTTATTACAAATAATGCTGTATGAAAAGGGTAAGTTTTCTTGCATGGTATTTCTGGGGCAAAGGGTAAAGCATTTTTAAATTTTGACATATATTAATTGAGTTCCCACTAAGAGTATATGAGAGTGCTTATTTTAGGCAGGCATTATTTGTCTCTATCCATGTGTCCTCCTCTACACCTGGTTGAGGGTGTGGTATCAGTCAATGTTAGCAGATAAGTAAACAGAAGGATAGAAACTTCAGAGACAACAAAGGTGGTATTTTTTTTCTCCAAATTTTCATTTAAATTCTAGGTAGTTAACATACGGTGCAATATTGGTTTCAGGAGTAGAATTCAGTGATTCATCAGTTGCATTCAACACCCAGTGCTCATCAGAACAACTGCCTTCTTTAATACTCATCGCCCATCAAGCCCATCCACCACCCACCTCCCTCCATCAACCCGCAGTTTGTTCTCTATCTTTAAGAGACTCTCATGGTTGTTTCCCTCTTTCCTTCCCCATCCCCATATGTTCATCTGTTTTTTTTTGTTTAATCTTTGACAAAGCAAGAAAGAATATCCAATGGAAACAAGAGTCTTTTCAGCAAATGGTGTTGGGAAAACTGGACAGCAACATGCAGAAGAATGAACCTGGACCATTTTCTTACACCATACACAAAAATAACCTCAAAATGGATGAAAGATCTAAGCATAAGACAGGAAACCATCAAAATCCTAGAGGAGAAAACAGGCAACAACTCTTTGACCTTGGCCACAGCAACTTCTTACTTGACATGTTTCTGGAGGCAAGGAAAAACAAAAGCAAAAATAAACTATTAGGACCTCATCAAGATAAAATCTGCACAAAGAAGAAAACAACCAGCAATACTAAAAGGTGATCAACAGAATTGGAGAAGATATTTGTAAATGATATATCAGATAAAGGGTTAGTATCCAAAATCTATAAAGAACGTATCAAACTCAACACCCAAAAGACAAATAATCCAGTGAAGAAATGGGCAATGATATAAATAGACACTTTTCCAAAGAAAATGTCCAAATGGTTAACAGACACATGAAAAGATGCTCAACATCAATCATCATTGAAGAAATACAAATCAAAACCACAATGAGATATCACATCACACCTGTCAGAATGGCTAAAATTAACAACTCAAGAAACAACAGATGTCGGCAAGGATGCGGGGAAAGAGAAACATTTTTGCACTGCCGGTGGGAGTGCAAAATGGTGCAGCCACTCTCCAGAACAGTATGGAGTTTCCTCAGAAAATTAAAAATAGAACTACCCTACAACCCAGCAATTGCACTACTAGGTATTTATCTAAAGGATAAAAAATGCTGATTCGGGAGGGCACGTGCACCCCAACGTTTATGGCAGCACTATTGACAATAGCCAACATATGGAAGGAGCCCAAATGTCCATCGACTGAAGAATGCATAAAGAAGACGTGGTATATATATATATACAAGGGAAAATTACTCAGTGATCAAAAAGAATTACATCTTGCCATTTGCAACAACGTGGATAAAGTGTACTATGATATGTGAATTAAGTCAGTCAGAGAAAGGCAAATATATAATTTCACTCATGTGGATTTTGAGAAACCAAACAGATGAACATAGGGAAAGGGAAGGAAAAATAAAATAAAAACATAAAGGGAGACAAACCATAAGAGACTCTTGAATACAGAGAACAGACTGAAGGTTGCTGGCAGGTTTTGGGGGGAAATGGGCTAAATGGGTGATGGGCATTAAGGAGGGCACTTGTTGGCATGAGCACTGGGTATTATACGTAAGTGATGAATCACTAAATTCTATTCCTGAAATCATTATTACACTATATGTTAACTAATTTGGATTTAAATAATAATAATAAAAAAGAATGAACCATCTCAAACCAGATAAAGACTACATCGAGAAGCAAAGTTTGTAAAATTTTTTTGGTACAATATTATCCTGTCTGTTATCTACTTATCTCACTTTACTAATTGTATGAAGGGAGGGGCTTATTCATTACACTTTTGGGAGAACCTAGAACAGTGCCTGACACAGATGAAGCACTTAATAACTAGTTGTTGAATAAATGGGTGAATAAATAAATGCCAGAAAAAAATATTTCTTATTTTGGAACTTGACTATTTATATTGTTAAGTAAGCCAATCTCTTCCTTATTAATGAACTTTTCAGTGTTGGTGATGAACAATCTCCTTCTAGAGAATGGCTGGACTTCTAGAACCTGAAATCATACTTAAGTCTGTTCCTCCAATGTGTTCACCTATGTGGTGCAGCCCGCGTGTATGGGATTTTAGCCACACAGTGAGTGTAATTGATGGGAATAATTACAGATGTATAAATGGCATTCTAGGTAATGGCAGGGATTCCTTCTCTCTCCAAAGTGCTTTATTTTCCTCCAGCTTTCCTGAGAGTTGACAAGGTTGTATATATTTAAAGTGTAGTGTGATGATGTTATATGATTACTACAATCAAGTTAATTAACACATCCATCACCTCCCATAGTTACTAGAGCCACTATGCTGTACATTAGATCTTCAGTCTCCAAAGTTTTCTGAACCCTGAATTGATCATCGCAAGCATCTATACATAGTATCAATTTTTTTCCTTTTTTTAATGTGTATTTTTGAGAGAGAGAGAGAGAGAGAGAGAGAGACAGAGCATGAGCGGGGGAGGGTCAGAGAGAGAGGGAGACACAAAATCCGAAGCAGGCTCCAGGCTCTGAGCTGTCAGCAAGAGCCTGATGCGAGGCTCGAACTGCAAAACCATGACCTGAGCCGAAGTCAGACACTCAACCGACTGAGCCGCCCAGGCGCCCCCATAGTTTCAATTTTCATGGTGAAGACTTTTCTTCTTTTGCCCATGTAAATGTAGATTATTATTCTTGGAAATTTTCTCTGGACTTGGTTAATGCTCATTCCATAAAAGCATTGATCATGTTGAATTGCATTTTTTCCTTGAACGACTGTATTAAATACAGAACTTTGTTGTCTAGCTACCTGAGGGATTGGACTCCATCTTTTTCATGGAGCTCAACACGTAATAGAGGCTCATCAAATAGAACAGAATTTATTCAAGAGTCCAACATTCTCCTTCCCTTTTCCTGATATATCCCTAGACTTCAGATGTGCAGCAAGAAAATTAATTCTCCTCTTTTCTGCTGCTGAAGAGAAAGCATGAAAATCAACATGGTAGGATAGAATAAACTTGGGCTTTAATAGGAAGCATACCTGAGCTCACAACACAGTTTTGCCATTCCTTGCTTGATAACCTTGAGCATTATTCAACTTCTCTGAGGTTGCGAGGAGAATGTAATAGGATTACATAAATAGTAAATTCACTGACATGATGAAATATTAGCTTCCCTTCCTCTATCACCTTTCCCTAAAGGATATCAAAACCTGCTCTGGTTAAAGTCAAGGGCTGGGGCAGTGGATTTGAATAGGGGATTTAAGAACTTTGTAATTTTAGAAAAAGGGCATGACATAATGGGAATCAGCATTTTTCCTTTAAGTTTGCCCTTCAGTTAAGGCTGTGGAAATTTCACGTTAGTAATATTTTAACTAAATAAACAACTAAGGAAACTACCATAGGAGTTTAATGTACATTCACTCCCCCTTTCTCTGTACAAGCTGTTACTTAAGACTGTTTTAGGACTGTATTTGGATCAATGGATGTTGGAGCCTAAGTGGGGAGGAAACACCCTTGCTCTCATCCATATGTGAATCTTATGACCAGTACTTGTGAAGCTTTAGATCAGTATTTTCTTCTTTTTAAAAAATATTATTTAAATCCAAGTTAGTTAACATATAGTGTAATAACGGTTTCAGGAGTAGAATTTAGTGATTCATCACTTACATATAACACCCAGTGTTCTTGCCAACAAGTGTCCTCCTTAATACCCATTACCCATTTAACCCAGCCCCCATCCAACCCCCCGCCAGCAGCCCTCAGTTTGCTCTTTGTATTTAAGCGGCTCTTATGGTTTGCCTCCCTCTGTTTTTATCTTATTTTTCCTTCCCTTCTCCTATGTTCATATATTTTGTCTCTTAAATTCCACATGAGTGAAATTATATGATATTTGTCTTTCTCTGACTGACTTATTTCACGTATCATACTCCACTCTAGTTCTACCCACGTTATTGCAAATGGAAAGATTTCATTCTTTTTGATCACTGAGTAATATCCCATTGTATAAATATGCCACATCTTCTTTATCCATTCATCAGTCGATGGACATTCGGGCTCATTCCATAGTTTGGCTGTTGTTGATAGCGCTGCCATAAACATTGGGGTGCATGTGCCCCTTGAGTCAGCATTTTTGTATGCTTTAGATAAATACCCAATAGTGCAATTGCTGGGTTGTAGGGTAGTTCTGTTTTTAATATTCTGAGGAACCTCCATACTGTTTTCCAGAGTGGCTGCACCAGTTTGCCTTCCCACCAACAATGCAAAAAAGTTCCCCTTTCTCTGTATCATTGCCAGCACCTGTTGTTTCCTGAGATGTGAATTTTAGCCATTCTGACAGGTATGAGGTGGTATCACCAGATTGCAGAACCAGATTCCCAACCTTATCAGACACTGCCTTCTTTGGCTCTGCTGTCTCACCAGCCCTTCCAAGGCCTCCCCACACCAGCCAACTCTAGCCACATTAGTTTTCTTTAAGTTCTTTGCAATTTTGCATGACCATCTAATTAGTATTATACACAAAATTACAATATAAATGATTACATATATGTAATAGTAACCATCATGCTAATAGTGTCAAATTGTATCACCAAAATTCTGTTCCCAAAGGCTCAGAGGTCACAGTCTCAGCATGTAAAGCATGGTCCCTTTGCCCCTACTCACCCTGACAGCCACATCTCTCACCACACTCCCCTTTAAGCCTTTGCTCCAACCATGTAGAATCTCCTTTTGAATGCACTAAGACCCTTTTTCTATTCTGGAATAAGCTCTTCCTTCTGCTTGGATCTCTCTCACCCCAAATCCCAATCTCACTGACGGTCCCAAGGTCAGTTCACTCCTGCTCACCCTGCAGCAGTTCAAACAGCTGTTTCTACAGAAGATTCAAGTGGGAGGTTGCAAATTGTGCTTTATTCCAAACCATGGGAAGTGAAATTAAGGATATGATGTAAAAGATGTATTTATCACAAAAGAAAGGGGGAAAGTCCATTCCTTCTGGTCCAGTGGCACAGGGGGAGGGGGCGGGGTGTAAGAGACGCATATAAAAAAATAGACATGTGGTGGTTCTCCTCTCTGCTGAAATCCACAATGAGGATACCCTTTCAGATATGGGATATATTAGTCAGGTCCTTCGCAGGAACATGTCCTTCTGGCCCACAGGGCGAGTGTGGAGGGAATACCTCACTTCTCTCTCTTCCCACCTTCTGATCTCCAACCAGTGCTGCTTCCCTACTGGGAAAATTCAAACCTGGAAGCCACAAGGCAAATGAGCCTGTGCTACCATCTAAAAAGGACAGGATAAAAGAACAGGGGCAAATCAAGAATCAGTAACATAGAATGAGTCCCAAACAGGAAATTATAGTTTGTGTGCCCGGACATAACTGGAGTAAAATTTCACATTTAGTTTGGCACGAGGCCAAAGAGGTGCACACATCCTTGCCGAAGGGTTCTGCTTCTGGCAAACTTGGCCAGAAACAGGGATGGAGCTGCGTCCCTGTCCTCGCTTCGCCTGCTCTAAGACCCCTGTTGTTGTCTACTGCCTGATGCCAGCTCTTGTCAGATACTCAGCTGAGAATCTGTTCAAGCAGCATTTTTTTTTTCCCCTGGTCTGATCCCCAAACGATCGAGTACCATTTAATTCTGGTAGAAAAACTTGAAGTTCTTTTTAAAAATGATTTTACATCCAGTACATCAATTCAGTAGCAAAACACTATTGGAATGCATTTTCTCTATTTTTATGAAATGAATCAGAGACTAAAAAGAATACTCCCTAACAGAATCCCTAAGTGCCAATGAGTTAGAAATCTTAATTTTTCTAAACTGCACTAACTGTGTTCAAAGTCTCACCTTGCCCCTTAGTATGTTATGACTCTGGCAAACTGCTTGAATTCTTTATGCTTCATTTTTCATACCTGGGAGACTGGGGTAAAATAAGGTAGCTGTCAGGATGAAATATTTTAATACACTTAAAGTACTTACAAAGCTCCCGGCGTATATTAAAGATTAAGGATTAATAAATGTTGTTATTACATGTCTTAGTAAAACTACCTTCTGCTTTTAGTCAACACACTTTTAGTGAGTACCCACTCGATGGAAAGACCTATAAAGAATGGTTTCTGTATGTAACACTAGCATTTAGTAGGAAAACCAGACTACTCCATATAAGCTGGTGCATGATAAAACAGGGAATTGTAGAGATTTGGGTTATATTAACCACCATTCCTGGGGTTGTCACAAATTCAGACTGGCCAGTCATTGTGTGGGATGTGAAATAGGTAAGAGAGAGGGAGAAGGATGTGTTAAGTGGTTCCTCCAGCATGTGATTAATATAGCAATTGTTCCTTATTTAAGATTGATTAATTAAGCTTTCAGATTTTGGCCTCTTTAAGGTTTTAATTACTTACCTCTTTTTTTTTTTTTTTTTTTTTTTAGTTTATTGGGAAAATAACTCTGGTTTTAGGGATTTCTGCACTAGAGCAGCTGCCCAAAAACAGAGGGATGGCTGATGGCACTATGGCTTGCTATTTTGGGGACACTGGATCATCCTCTCCAAGTACTGATTCTTCATCTATGAAACGAACCTTAGCACACGCCCTTTATGCTGCCCTCATAGAGCATCTTGAAGACCAAATATACTAAATGGATGTGCCAGTAAGAGTTTTTAAAGTATAAGATTTTGTTCAAAAAGTAACCAACAGAGTTGTTACCGCATAGTATACCCTGAGATAACATACTACAGTTGTTCAGGACACAGGTTTTGGATTTCATATGCGTCTGGTTTTGCCACTAACTAGCTGTACAGACTTGGTTGAGTAATTGACACTTCTGAGCCTTGTTTCATCTGTGTAATGGATCATATTGAGGATTGGCCGAGATTATTTGTATAAAATGCTTAACACATTGTCAAGCTCATAGCTTGAGAAGTTCTTTTGTAAAAAACTATTCTTTTGCTGCAGCTTGAGTAGGAATATATTATAGTAATTGTATGAAGAAACAATCTTGTGCCTAAAATTCACAACGAAGAGTGATAGCAGGGACACCTGGCTGGCTCAGTCGGTAGAGCACGCGATCTCTGTTCTCGGCATTGTGAGTTCAAGCCTCACGTCGGGGGTGGAGACTATTAAAATTAAAATAAAATAAAACCTTTAAAAAAAGTCATAGCAGAAGGGAGAAATCACCCATGCTTGTGCTTGTCTCCCTGGCTGAGCAAGATTACTTAAAGAAGTTGCAAAATGAGTTCAGACAAGCAATAGGGAAAGACAAAACACTGCCCTAGATTGTGCCTGCGACATATGCAGAAGGCAGATAAGGCTTACCGCTTATAATTTAAAAGGGGGGATTTATTAAACTAGATAAGGATCTAAACTTTATGATAAATTCTATTTCTTATCCAACTACCTTTATGTTTTTAATAATTCGCACCTCTAAAGTTACATGGGCCATGTAACAGTCTTTTATCGCCCACCTAGTCTTTCCTTTCAGTAGACACATAAAAGATTGCCAGAACTTGCAGACATCCAGAAACAATGGCAGGAAGCTGGAGAATTTGCCTAAAAATTGAAGGTGAGTCAAATAGGAAAAGCCTTGGTAACCAAGAGCAACCAGACAGCGTCTAATGTGACTTTGCCACATGAAAGACTTTGTATAACAAAAAAACCACCAGTATCCCAAACTGTAGGGTTTTGCCAAAAACACACATGAAAAAACATTTCCTGTCTGTCACTGAACTACCAAGTTGCTCTAACATCATGTCTCTAGGTGTGACTTGCAATATAGATAAACTATTTCGCTTTCTTTTCAAAGATAACATTACCAACAGCATATTCCAGACACAAGACTGGTTATTTTCTTATTTAATATTTTTGAAACTTTATGTATTTTTTCATAATTGACCTCTATTTTTTATACAGGCATATGTGTGTGTGTATATATATATATATATGTATGTATATATGCACATATGTATATGTACACACATAAAAATACATACATGTTAAATGGAAATTTGGAGGGCATATAAACTCTCGGCTATTAAGGGCTAGAAGAAAATTTAATGATGATTTAGTCCATCCCTGTGTTTTAATTGGGTAAATACTGGATCCAAGAGAGAACATTTGCATAAGGTCTTACAGTTGGAAGTAGGTCTTGGGCCACCAGATCTTTTTCTATTTCTTTTTATCTTTCCACTACATAATGCTGCCTTTCAAAATAAAAAAAAAAAAAAACAAAGCAAAATCATCAAATACCCACAAATGAAACGGATACCTGAATGTACAGGGAGCTTTTTACTATTATGGATGTTGGAAACACTAAAGTTAGGGATATCACATATGCTAGTTTGCAAAGAACAGTTCAAGTTTGCACCTTTGCCCTTTTGTGATAATGAAAAGTGCTTCATCCACCCTCACAAATGTGTGCTTTGAAAGATAATGTATATAATCACCTTAATTTAAACACAAGTTTCATGTCGAATGTAAAGATTCACACTTTATTTGCGAAAAATCTGAAGATACATTCTAAATCTTGACTTTCCATGAAGAAGTGCACAAAAACCATCACAAGAGCTTGGGACTAAAAAAGGGGGGCAGGGGATACTATGTACTTGAAAATGACCAAGATCACATGAGAAGGCCATAGCAGAGGGAACCCTCACCAGGAAGCACATATGTGTGGCTTTGCAAGATGTCCTCAATGAGAATTTTGGTTCTCTTTTTAAATTTTTCTTTATTTTTAACAAACAAAATGAAAGTACATGAAAGAGTAGTAAAACCATGCTGTGACTGAGAAAAAAAATACAGCTTGGAGTTGAGACCCAAATACACATTTTAGCAAAGTGTGCCTTGGGGCTAGTTGCTCTATATCTCTGGGTCTTATCATTTTTCCATGATCTGTGAAATAAAGGGAATTAATGACACTATCTCTGGTTATTCCCAGCTCCAATTTTAGACTCCCATAGACTTGTTTATTAATTTCCATAATTTTATCCTTTCCCAGGAAAACGTATTACCCATCTCTCCCCCCACCACCAATTTGCCCCAAGTTGTCTATAATACAAGTATTTCCCAGAACTTTCAGAAGGTAAGAGGATTTCTCCTCCTGGAATTTACCTTAAGCATCCACACAAGCTAAAGACATAGGGTTGATACAGTGAGACTCCGTCTCTCCATCCCAGTGTCCAGGCTGGCTCAGATGTCACTTGTCTTATATTTTTAGTCTATTAGCTTTATGGCAAACCAAGACTCTGTCGGTGTGGATGCATAAATGTGGCATGGCCAATCGGTTCAATTCTGCTCTTTCCCCTAGTTGGTTCAGACCACGGCCCAGCAACTTGTGTTGACAATAGAGAAAGCTGAAAACGACAGGATTAGATATGCTATAACCCTATTTGATGGCATGAATAGACCCAGCTTCATTTTTCCAGCCTCACTTGCTGAGTTTTAATGAGAAGTCCAAAGGTCAATTACTTTTTGACCGACTGTATGAAGAGAAAACTGATAGCTGGAGAAAGTTGATTGTATTACTCGCTCTGCGCACACACGGGCAAATTGGTTTTCTATTTATGGAGAATGTTTTTAATTAGTGCTTGAATTGTGCATTAAAATTGGGCACCTATAAATAGTTCACAGATGTGATATTTTATACCTTAAAATTCAAAACTTTTTCTTCCCCCTTTTGATGAATCTAACCCATAGCTCTCTGTTTACATGTTTGCTATTTTGGTTCTGTGTAATTCTAGAAATAACTAGTTTCAGACAGTTATGGTTTAGTGAACGCAGGGAATTGCTTTAGCTAAAATTATTGTTGCTTGTTTCTAAAACTCCTACAGAATAAATCTACGGTCTTCGGAAAAGCAGAAGTTATTTCCAATGACACATACTACTTGCTGAAAATTTACGGTAGATTGACTCATACATCTTTGCATTGTACTTAGATTAAAATACTATAGCTTTGGTTGAGGGGTAGATGTGTCAGTGGCCTCGCTGTGGCTTAACAGTTTGTTTTGATAGGACAGAGAAAGTTTACCTAATTATAGGAGGCTCATTATTGGTTCTGAAGGAGGAAAAAAGTCACCTCAACATTGATTTCTTCTGGAAATGAATCATGCAGTTGTATAACTTTTAGCACCACCGTCTGTCTCCATCTATAAACTTTTTCTCTCCCTTTTAGTTAATGTGAAGTTTGTCATTTCAAATAATGTCTGATGTCTGGCCCCAGGCTATTTGTAGATTTATCCTACCCAACATGTGTCACTCATCTTTGTTTAGAATCTGCAACCTTCATCCTAGCAACCTCTTTTTATTTTATCCTTGCTTCTGCTTCATTGGTGGCTCTGTACCGATGATAATGGGCTCTCTCGGTAAAAGTATGATTAATGGTGGGTATCATAAGTCCATAGATGTACAGTAAATTGGAATTCCTGACATGAATTTATCATCTAGATAAATATTGGCTGCATCTTATTTTAGCGGTTGCTTTGCTCATATTTTATAATGGCCAACCCATCCCTTTAGTGGCACTTCTTAAACAATAGAAAGTTCAAACGCTTCACCCTACACATCCCATCTCTAAATCGAAGCTAGAGATGTCAGACTCCTTCCAAATATGAAAAAAAAAAAAGACTTGATTTTCAAACAGTTGTAATTTTTATTTCGGTCTTCATGACTTTCATGTGATATCTTCTCTGTCTACCTGCTTCCAAACACACAAATAAAAAATGGATTCTGGCATGTTGCTGCTTATTTAGGAATCAAGTTTCTCTTCATTTAATCCTGATCCTGAGCCATACACTATCTTCCTATGGCCTCATGTGTAGTCCATGGTCCCTAAAACACATGGAATCATAGAATTGTCTACTTCACCTTTAGCTTTTGGTATGAAGTAACCAGCATGAACTTGCATGTCAAGAACTCAGCTAAGAATGTGACAAGATGTTGACAACAACATTCCTTTGGGAAACCCCTAAATGATGATTTAGCTCTCCTAAGTCATCAAGCACTCCTACCTTGGACTTTATTCAAAAATGTATTTTTTTAAATATATGGTATTCCAAAAAACAACAGATGTTAATGGGTACCATCTCAAAAGAGATAGTACAGCACTTTCACAAAGTAGCAACCACCTTCCAATAAAAGCGTATATAGATCAGTGTACAAGGTAAACATTTTGGGTACATCTGAGCCTTGGGGAAACTGGTTTACCACTTTGGCTCTCTTGTCACATGGGTAATGGATCAGGCTGCCAGAAAATCATGGACTCGTTTCAAATGTGGAAGTTCATGGCGCAACTCCAAGCCAAAAGCGTGGCCATGGCCAGCCATCTCTAGCCTCTGTGTGTACTCAGTAACCAATAGTATGTTACAGCATATGCTGTGTCAAATCCAGCCATTAGCCTTGCAGATCAAGTTGGGAGAGTCTTTCTTGCATTTGGTACACCAGCAAGGAAGCTTCAGTTGAATTATAAGGATCAGGATGGAGAAAGGTGGCGAAACTAATGACCAAAATGCAATGTGAACTTTTACTTTCTATAAAAAGACAAAAGTCTATCCATATTTGTCTTCTTATAGAGCTAACCTGTATAGACTAGGCAGAGGCAGGTTTTCCAAAACCTTCCCCATCAGTTGGAATGGTGAAGAGTTTCCTCTCTGAAAAATGTGCACAAAAAGCATATATTTACTCTATTAAGCATAAATCCCACTAGCTTATGGTTTTTGTTAATATCTGAACTAAAGCCCTCCAATTTGCTACATTTTTCTGTAGGAATATGATTGCCTAATATAAAGAAAATCTAAAAAACATGTAAGAAAAAACAAATGGGGGTGCCTGGGTGGCTCAGTCAGTTAAGTGTCCAACTTCGGCTCAGGTCATGATCTCGTGGTTCACGAGCTCGAGCCCCGCATCGGGCTCTGTGCTGACAGCTCGGAGCCTGGAGCCTGCTTCCGATTCTGTGTCTCCCTCTCTCTCTGACCCTCCCCCCATTCATGCCCTGTCTCTCTCTGTCTCAAAAATAAATAAACATTAAAAAAAAAAAAGAAAAAACAAATGGCTTTGAATGTCCAATGCCAAGGATATCATGCCAATTATACTAAAAAGAAAACAATTAATAAAAGCACAGTTCTCAGCAATGATGCAAACACATGGAAAGTCTGAGTTGCCTTCTTTTATTTTTTATTTTTAATTTTTTTAATGTTTATTTATTTTTGAGAGAGTGACAGACAGAGAGAGACAGAGTGAGAGCCAGGGATGGCAGAAAGAGAGAGAGGGAGACACAGAATCTGAAGCAGTCTCCAGGCTCTGAGCTGTCAGCACAGAGCCCGACACAGGTCTCAAACTCACAAACCATGAGGTCATGACCTGAGCTGAAGTCTGATGCTTAACCGGCTGAGCCACCCAGGCGCCCAACATCTTTTATTTAAAAAAAGAGGGAAATATCAGGCTAAATATTTATCTTCTAGATGTTAGAAAAAGGTGATTTTCAATGTAAATTCTAGAGTTCAAACAAGTTGTGTGTTATCTCCATATATAATAGTCATCTACTCTAGATAAAGGGCCATCATTCCACATAACAGCCCCAATCCTCAAAGCTCATCATTAAAACGAGAAAGTATTTTTTTAACATACTTATTTACCAAGACACAAGAGTGGCGTAATGGTATTTTTAAAGTTTGGTTTATTTTTTTTAATTGGTTTTTTAACAAAGAGGGATTCTCAAGTTCAAAGACTAAGTCATTCATTGTACTATCTCCACTGACTAGGTAAGTACAGGGAAGAGTAGTTACTCATAAATTTCTGATGAATCAAAGGAATCTTCTTTTAACATCAATCATAGAAGTTGTATAATTGGCTATGAAGAAGAAACAAAAAGTCACCTCAGCACTGACTGAACCAGGAAAAGAGCCATGCTATAGCACTCCCGGCTATCTTCATCAGGGATCTGAGAATTCAGTTATTTAAAGATTAAATTCCCTCCAATTTCCAGAGAACACACTATTGGCATGGTTGAATAGTTTGTGGTTGAACTAGTCTGAAGTTGATGACTTGGCTTTTTGTGAGAATCTAGTTCGTATATTAAAGATCTTGTAAAATGGGATGTTCCCTAGCACTCCATAGCACTCCACATGTCTTAGCTACACTATTTTTGACGAGATAACTAAAAGTCAACACTCGATTTCAAAGCTCTCGTCATTTATAATTTCTAAGAATCTCCACAGTAACCAGAGAATAACTGAGTTTCCTTTTAATATATTCCTGGAGGTCAAGGAAAACAAATATATAATAAAGTTCATTTTCCCTTTAAAATTTTAATGATAAACCCACAGTTACCTATGGAAATCACCTTTTTTTTTTGAAAGAGAGAGAGAGGGAGGGAGAGAGCACAAGTGGGGGATAAGGGCAGAGGGAGGGAAAGAGAGAGAGAGAGAGAGAGAGGGAGAGAGAGAGAGAATCCCAAGCAGGCTTCATGCTTAGCTCAGGGCCCAGCATGGAGCTTGATCTCACCCCCTGGGATCATGACCTGAGCCAAAATCAAGAGTCAGACAGTCAACCAACTGAGCCACCCAGGTACCCCATCTATGGAAATCACCTTATGGCAGCTTTAAAGTGGTACAATTTCTCAGAAATTGGCCAGTAAAAAGATTTTCTATCCAGAAAAATCTTATCAATTATTAATTAGATAGAATCTGCAAGCAACAGTATATATACATTCATAGTCTGAGTAAATGTCTGAGTGGATATATTTTTTTAGGAAAAAACTCATCTTGTTTGACTTGGTAATTTATTTTACTTTATTAAAGCTATTATCTTTTAAGACAACACAAAATTAAGTAAATGACTGCATGATTCTAAGAACCGTGTGAAAAAAAAATATATATATTTTGGACATAAAAAGTCCATTGAATCAGTCCACATTCTTGTCAAAGGAATTCTCTGCCCCTATGAAACCACATCTGAGTAGTTCTGTCCTGGGTTTACTGACTCGTTTACAGAATGGAAACAACGAGGCCAAAGTCATGTTTCTGCTGCCCGTTTTGGTCAGGTCTCTGTGATGTGCCCAGCACTCCTACAGTGCTCGATTTTCAATGAGGCCAATTAACTTTTCATACATCTAAAATATTCTGAAACCTCCTTACCAGCAAGAAAGACTAATGTATCTATAAATACTTGGGCTAACGATAAAATAGAGCAAAAGAGAAAATGAACTGCTTTTTAAAAGTGAATGAATCCTTCCATCCTTCCCCCCCCCCCCGCCCCCACCACCAAGTGTTTCCCTGAAACACATGTATGTTTCAGAGCTATTGACTTAAGCTCCTTTCCAAGCTGGAGGAGTAGGAGCTGCAAAATTCAGTTTTTTTAAGGTTTATTTATTTTTGAGAGAGAGAGAAAGACAGAGTACGAGTGGGGGAAGGGCAGAGAGAGGGAGACACAGAGTCCAAAGCAGGCTCCAGGCTCCAAGCTGTCAGCACAGAGCCCCACACGGGCTTGAACTCACGAATCGCAAGATCATGACCTGAGCTGGAGTTGGACGCTTAACTGACTGAGCCACCCAGGCGCCCCAAGATCTGCAAAATTCAAAACATACCTGCATTTACTTGTGGACATTAAGAGTCTGTAATAAAATAAAAATTTTCAATTCACCTGTGAGAACTGGAAATAAAAGCATGAAATACAAGTAATGTACCCATTATTGGCTCTTCCCAGATAACTGTTTTAGGCAGAACTTGCTTGACAGCAACTGCTTTCCTTTTCAGCGCTGCGGCGACAAAAGCCACGAAAGCCAATCAGAAGCTCTGAACTCGAATCCCTGCTATTTCCTAACCAGCAGACTGAAGCAAGTCTTTTGACCTTCCTGAGACTGAGTTATTATATTTATAAAATCAGGTTTTTATGAGGAAGATGAATATCATGTATCTAATGAAAATGTTATCAGTGTCTTAAAACAGCAACAAAAATACTTTGCTCAGGAAGTCTGGGTCTTTATCACACACAAGTGTGCTTGGCACACAGATGGAGCCAAATACGTGTTCTTTGAATGTTTATCAATGCGTGGATGAATAAATGAATGTACAATAGATGAAAGATTGTGACATTTATCTTCGCTTGAGGAAGGAAAATAAAACTGCATCTCATTTCACTCATATGTAGAATTTAAGAAACAAAACAGATGCGCATATGGGAAGTCGGGTGGAGAGAAGAGAAGGAAACAAACAGCAGGAGACTCTTAATGATAGAGAACAAATTGAGAGTTGATGGAGGGAGGTGGGTGGGAGATGGGCTAGATGGGTGATGTATTAAGGGGGGCACCTGTGATGAGCAGCGGGTGTCGTAAGTAAGCAATGAGGCACTGAATTCTACTTCTGAGACCAATATTGCACTGTATGTTAACTAAAACTTAAAAAGAAAAGAAAAGAAAAAAGGTGCATCTGGTATGGACAAAGGCACAGACATCACCCTCATTTGAGGCAGTGAGCGCATCGTTTAAGTTGTCAGGGTCTCAAATGCGTAACATGCCCTTTGCCTAACACGTCGGAGCAACGTGGCAAACTGGTGGCAGAGCTCAGAGACACCCAGGCTCAGCCTAAGTACAGCCTAAGTCCACGGCACGCTTGAATCCCATCTCTGAGCCTCAATTGCCGTGTGATACTAAGCCAGCCACTTAAACGCTCTGTGTCTCAGTTTTCTCTCATGTACAATGGGAAAGGTAACAGTTTTATTTATTATGTATTTTTAATATTTTTACAGCATCAAAAGAGATAGCCGGAGTGCCCAGGACTCAGCAAAATAGGACCTTTGCGGGGTAACTTTGTAAGCCCCTGAAGAACTGGTAGAAAATATACCAGGATGGCGAAATTGCTGTAATCATCCTCACCCGCAAGATTACCAACGTTTCTCATTCGTAGGAAGTCATTTGGTTTGGTCGTAGCAAAACATTTCATTCGCTGTGGCTCCACCAACATCCCATAGTCTGGCGAGGGCTCACAAGACACATGCATTTTTTTCCAGTAGGCCAGATGCTAGCCAAGGTGTGGAGAATAGTAGCGACACCAAGCCTGTGCACATACTGATCTGTCACAAAGATCATGGTAATGTCACCTACACTTAACCCTGAGAGCCACGTACAAGTTTGTCTGCCAGGTAAGTGTTTTAAGATGACAATGACAGATCCTTCCATTTCCCGAGGCATAATTTCATTCAGTTTTTAAGGCTACTACAGCTGACAATTGCTGACTTTAATTTTTTCGAACAAATTTTCTTTTACTTCGTTTATTATTATTTTTTTTTTAGTGAAGTACAGTTGACATACAATGTCACGTTAGCTTCAGGTGTACAAGGTAGGGGTGGGACAATTCTCACCACAATAAATGTAGTTACCACCTGTCACCAGATACCACTATTACAATATTATCGACTATATTCCCTTGGCTGTGCTCTTACCTTATAACTGGAAGTTTGTACCTGTTAATCCCCTTTAACTATTTCATCCACCTTCCCACTCGCCTCCCCTCCGGCAACCGCCAGTTTATTGTCTGTATCTCTGAGTCTATTTCTGTTTATTTATTCATTTGTTTGGTTTGGTTTGGTGTTTAGATTCCACGTGAGTGAAATCATATGATATCTGTCTTTCTCTGCCTGACTTCTTTACTCAGCATAATACCTTCTAGGTCTGGGTTGTTGCAAATGGCAAGACTTTATTCTTTTTTGTGGCTCAGTAATATTTCACTATACATCTATAATTTATTTAATATATATTTGTTTTAAGTGTTTATTTAAGTATTTAAGTATAATTTCTGTACTTCAACTTCTAAATTCTATGCTTAATTTCTATACTTTAATTCCTATAACTCAAGTTCTGTTTGTGGCACTTATTAGTCATACAAATTTATTATGTCGCTTAAAGTCCCTGAACCTCCATTTCCGCCTACTTAACAAGACTATCAGACCACTGCAATATCTGTGGAACAAATTATAAACAGTAAAGCAAGCCAATGTTCTCTCCCATCAGCTGGTGATGTTGTTTTTGTGCCCATTCCATTTTTAGAGGAGAGAAAAAAATAACCATTTTCGCATTTTAATTTAATTGAAAGAAGCGTTGCTGGTGGCAATTCATACTGGGAAAAAGGTATTTTATTTTAGAAATTATAGGGTAAATTTAGGTGAAGGCGCACAGTGAGAAAGCAAAAGTATCTGCAAAATGAAAACAAACCCAAAAAATGATTTTGGGACTTCTTTGGCAGCGCAGGGAAGATGGAAACTGAGGGTATCTGGAACCAAGAAGAGAGGAGCGGAGGTAAAATTTCCAAGAAAAATGTGGAGAAGGAAAGCACAAGAGAAGATAGCAAAGAGGATATTCCTCATATGTTATTGGCTCCAGAACTTTGAAGAACATGCCTGCTACTCACACTTCAGTTGTTTGAGATTCCCTGAAATTGTCAGCTCCCATAGGACGCTGACCGCATATAACCACCTCGTGCCGGTGACGCGTCAGAGAAATCTAAGGAAGGAATTCACCTACATGTGAGTGAAGCAGGGTGGAACATTGAGATGAATTGCATGTGACAGACAGGGAGCCGCTTAACAGAGGCACCAGGGGACTGAGATTGAGGAACAGAACACGACACCAAAAGTGAACAGAGCTCAGTGGTATGGCCCCGATATCCTAACACATTCCCCTGCATACCTATCCTTGCGGCGCCCAGAAACATACACAAAATTATTCCTGGGAGTCCCTAAGTTCTGCCTTCCATTTTCTATGATACAGTCTTGCCTCTGAAATTAACACATTTAAAAAATATTTTTAGTAACGAAATATTCATTTTTAAACAAACATGTCCTTCGGTGTTGTATATATTGTGACACGTCCTTGTGAGCTTTTGTATCCTTTGAAGGAAAAAATAATTACATGCGTAAAAGGCTTCAGTATCTCTGCATGTTATCAACTAGAAACTTCAGAGTCATTTATGAGAATTTAGGCAACGAAGGATATTTGCTTGATTATTAAGTTTAGATCTTCTCAAAAGTATTTCAGGAAAATATGTTTTGAGAGTTCTATATGATGTAAATGACCAAGATTTGTGATGTGAAGTCTCTAAAACATAAACAGACCGTTAAAAAAAAGGAGCATGTGATTTGTTAGTCACATGCTTCCCAGCACAGCTGAAATAAATATTTATCTCCACAGTGCAGGAAATATTTTCCCAGGAATGGCTTATATTCTGCATTTCATCAGTTCAACAAATGCCTGATAGTCTGTCTTTAACTCCTCTGTGTTGAGCGTCAAACAGATACAGCAGGTCAACCACATACTCTCTGTCTGTGTGGAAACCCTGCTGCTTTAGGCTTTTTGGAAGCAAGGGGTAGGGGACGAATGCACAGGAGCAATTACCCTGAAGAATCCTCTTCCCTGACCTCTGTGCACAGTGAAGAGAGAGACAAAGATGCCCTTTAGTTACTCGATCTATATCTGTCTGGTGCCTGTGTCCTGGATCTCAGGTACCGTGAACCTTTATTTGACCCATCTGCACGAGCAGAGCAGGGATGTGGGTCTCCACATTTGCCACATGGAGAGGCAAGATGTAGAACAAGTAAATAATCTTCCCAGAGGCAAAGTCTGCAATGGAATTGAAAGTTGGGCTCAGGCCTCTTAAATGTCAAGTCATGACGACTGTTTAACATAGTTTCTATTAAACATATTCAATTTAATCATCTATTTGTCCTCGAGAGCATTAAAGCAATTCTAAAGAGATCATGTATTTGAGCAGACTGCAAATAATAAAATGCCTTGTCAAAAGGAAAAAAAAAAAAAAGCGCCATAAAGTATTATTTCGTTTTTGTGCTGCCAAAAGCATCCAAGCATCTCCCAGTTATAAAATGTGAACTTTCCTTCTCTACACAGATTTGACAATTTACCAAACTCTATTGATTCTACCTTTGAAATACCTTGGCTATCTTTTCTTCTCACTTTTTATTCTCTCAAGGTCTCATCTACTCCCATGGCTTTAAATACAGTGTATATGGGGATGACTTTCTAATCTGTACCTAATCTGAGATTTCTTCCAGGTCATCAGATGCATCCCCTTGAATAATACAGACGGACGTTGAACTAATGTATCCAAAAATTTAATTCAGCATCTTTCCCCCCAAATTTGCTTTGCGTATCCCAGTAAATGACACCACGTCCAACTGTTCAAGTTAAGAACCTGAGAATCCCTCAGACTCTTCCCTCCCCTCCCTTCCATTTCTAAACAGTCAGTAAGTCTTGCTACCTCCACTTTTTTTTTTTTTTTTAATCCATTTGCTTCTCTATATTCCCATTGGCCCTGCTAAAGTTCAGGGCACGCAGAGTCAGGCACTACTGTTTACCTGCTTACTGTCCATTCTTGCTTCCAAAGCCCAGGTTTACCCAATTGAAATAGTTGATCTCTTAGCCTCCCTTGCTGCCACCATAGGACCTAATCCTGGCTAATGAGGTGTAAGTTGATTTCACCCCAGAAGCTCTCCAGGAATGTTCTTTAAAAATGTGACTAACTTCGCTGTCTTGTTTTCTTAGCCTTTTGTCTACAACCATTCCCTTCATCCTGCCTAGAATTTAGGTGGAGTGTTTGAACTATAGCAGCCCTTTTGTGACAATGAGGAGAAAAGCCACAAATAAATTACGGGAAAGCCAGAAAGTGGAAGCCATAGTTCCTGGTGACAGCATGGAAATGCTCTGTTAGGATTCTCTGCCTTCAGATTCCTTATTATCAAAACAAACAAACAAACAAACAAACCAAACACGTCTTATTTCACTAAGCCAGTAAGTTACTGTTGCTGGGTTTCTATTACACGAAGCTGATGAAGTTTTATCTCTGACACATCTCTTACATTCCGATTATTAGTTCTAATAGTGACATCCCTTTTCTTAAAATCCTTTATGTGCTCCCACTGGCCTTAGAATATTTTTCAAACTCTTGAGCGGCACATAAGTGCCTTCAGGATCTAGTTTTTATTGATAGCTTGAGCCTCATCTTCCCCACCAAGTTCCAAACTCTAGCCTCAATGAACTACTTTTACTTCCTACAGACTAGCATATACTAGTCTGTTTATGTGGAATATCTTCCCTTTATTCCTTTTCAAGTTTATTTGTCTAACGCTGACAGGTTCCCAAACCCCACTTAGGAAATATCCCCTAAAGGAAACGTTTCCTGAGCCTCCAAGTCTAAGCTAGGTCCCTCTCCTCTAGGCGTCTATGAAATTGGATACCTGGTATTTATCTCCATCTGAATGGTGGGGAAAAAAAGGTAATGGCAACTACTTTAAACTTCTATGTTTTCTCAACAAGACAATGATAAAATCCTTAAGGAAGAGACTGTCTTGTGGGTGATTGTAGCTACAGATATTGTACCAGTTGTCGAATGAGTAGATGAATTAATGCATTTTCATCACACATTTCTATCTTCCAAACTCAAACTTCCATCATTATGTGCCTGTATAATTATCCATTCTCATTAATCCAATATTATTCAAGAGATTACTATATATAATTAATCACAGAACAAACATAATGAAAATCAAGAATTCGCCCCTACTGCCATTAGGGCCAGCAGAAGGTATTGATCCCTTAGTAGGTAAAAAAGATTGGCGATGCCTGTGCTCTTTACTGTAATTAATTGTTATAATTAACTTTATACTTAGATGTATTTAAGTAATATAATTTAGCTGTGTACGTATAGTCATATTTTTTCTTTTCTCTGGTAATTTTCTATCGATTTCTTTAACTGAAAAAAGACACTCTTCAGGTGTGCCAAACCCACATACACTGGACTGGAAACAATCTTAGGATTGATGACTTACTGAACATGTAAGGACTGCTTTCCGAAGTAGAGCAAAACCAAGTTTGTCTCATTCATGATTTCCGGGCTTATAAACACTTCTTGAGAATGAAAACATTCTAAGAGTTTTGATTGCAAATTGAATGTTAAATTTTTTACAGTTTTACGGAGGTATAAATCATATACCATAAAACTGACCCGTTGTAAGTAGAGAGTTGGATTCTTTAGTGTATTTGTATACTTGCACAACAATCCCTGTGATTCAGTTTTACAACATAGCTATCTGTCGCTTCCAGAAGTTCCATCGTGCCAATAGGCGATCAATCCCTGCTTCTACCCCCAGTTCTAGGCAATCACTCATCTACTTTCTATCTGTAAAATCTTGCTTTTTCTAGAAATGTAATGTAAAAAGAATCATCTCGTACGTAGTCATTTGTTTCTTAATTCTTTCACGTAGCATAATTTGGAGAGGAGATGTCATCCATGTTGCCGCATCTGTCAGTCGTTTTTCCCTTTTATTATTGAAGAGCATTCCATTGTACACATACACTACTTGACAGGCGAAATGCATTCACTGCCTGATGGACATGTGTACTGTTTCCAGTGTTTTACTACTATGAATAATACTATTATGAACATTCATGTACAAGTGCTTGTGTGGACACACTTTTTAATTTCTCTTGGTTAGATATCTAAGAGTTGAATTGCTGGGTTATATTTTAAGTTTATACTAACTTCTTAAGAAACTGCCAAACTGCTTTCTAAAGTGACTGTACCACTTTACATCCATACCAACAGTATATCAGAGTTCCAGTTTATTAGCCAACACTTACTCCTGTCACATTCTTCAGTATTCTGACTAGTCTTCTCTGTGTGTAGTGGTATCCCATTGTGATTTAATAAGTGATGACATAGGGCGTCTTTTCCTACGTATATTAGCTATTCATCTTCTTTGTAGATGTGTCTGTTCAAGTACTTAGGTCATGTTTCTTAGTCATTAGTATTCTTATTATTGAGTTAGATGAAAGTCCTTTATTGGATGTATGATTTGCAAATATTTTCTTCCAGTCTGTGATTTGTCTGTTTTTTTTTCCCTTAAAGATGTGTGCGTGCATGTGTGTGTGTGTGTTCGAAGCATAAATATTTTACCTTTTGAATTGGTATGATTTATCAAATTTTTTTTACGAACCATGGTTTGGGTGCAATATCTAAGAAATTTTTCCCTAACCCAAGGTCACAACGATCTTCTATTATGTTTTCTTCTACAAGTTTTATTCTATACCCAGCCAAAATAGTCATAATTTGGAGGTACAGTTATCATATTTTCAGATGTGCACTATCTCAAAAATGTATATACAGCTACATGCTTTATAAGAAATTACTTGTGCTACCATAAAATGAGAAAAGAAACCAACTATGAAACCAGGGAAAAAAAGAGGTGGATACAGGAAAAGGAGCTGTAACACATTGCTAGACAATGGCAAAGACCCATCCCAATTGAATAGCTCTACCAGAAGCCTAAAGAATATCCAGTCCAGATGCAGCAAAAAGCATGAGTGTTCCAGAATAAGTATTTCTTAGAAAAGCAATGAAAACTAATTGGACATTTTGCATTTTCCACAGAACTGACAAATCTCAAAGAATTAGTAGTTATTGTGGGATTGGTACATTGAAAGCTATGCAAAAGAAAACAACCCAATTATTAAACCTTGTGAAAACAAAATTAGTACAAGAAACAGAATGTAGTCATAATGCACCATGTGATTCGGCATGAATAATTGTTATAGCATCCTTATGATATAAACATTGAATATTATATTAAATGATAACATTATTAAATTACCAAGAGAAAGAAAGGAAATGTGTATGGAGGGGGGTGTAGGGCTAAGAATGAAAGAGAAAAAAATCTCCATCTTCCATATTAAGAAGACAATGAGTATCTAAATTGAAACAAATAAAAATCAAGAACATTAGCATAAATTTATTTTAAAATATGGAAGAGATAAAAGAAGAAGCATTACAATTATTAAAATAATTTTCTTACAGAAGTAAGAATCAAGAATGGGATGGGAACAGTAGGAGGTTTCTATTTAATCTCAGAAGCCAGTTAAAACCATTTTTTAAAAATATGTTTTTATAAATATGAAATTTAAAAAGTGAACGATAATAAAATAATTTTATGAGTGTGTTTGTTAGCATCTTGTTTCCTAACTATATGTCATTTTAAAAGCTATTCTACTAATTCCCATTTTTTTACAAACTGCATTCAATTGAATTAACTCACAAGAGAGAACCTGAGTCCAATAAGATGTTTATGTGAATGGACACATACAAAACCAAGTCCAAAATGGAAGTATAGCAATTTGTCAGGAGATTCCTTCAGCAGAGGAGGGTGTCATTTTGTTGCCATCCTGAAGATAGCCTGAGTTCTGCCTAGGATGTGCTGGTTTCATATGTATTTCATCTCCCTCCAGATATCACATAAGCTGGATGCATGGCAACTAAATGCACAAGAATAGATGTTGCTCGGTCTCTGTCAGGCACTGAGTAAATGTTTTGATGTGTCATTCCTTCCAGTAACTGTGCATGAATATCATAAGAATGGTGTATTAATTCCCTAGGGCTCCTGTAACAAATTACCACAAATGTGATGGCTTAAAACAAGAAAATTTGAGGGGGCACCTGGGTGGCTCAGTCAGTTGAGCATCCAGCTCTTTATTTCAGCTCAGGTCATGACCTCACAGTTCGTGGGTTCAAGCCCAACACCAGGCTGTGTGCTGACAGTGTGTGTGGAGCCTGCGTGGGATTCTCTGTCTCCCTCTCTCTCTCTCTCTCTCTGCCCCGCCCCCACTCATACTTGCTCTCTCTCTCTCTCTCTCTCTCTCTCCCCCCCAAAATAATTAAACATTAAAACAATTATTAAAAAGAAGAAAAATTTATGAACTCACAGTTCTGAAGGCCCGAGGTGAATCAAGGCATCAGCAGAGCTGCATTCCTTCTGAAGGTTCAAGAGGACCCTTCCTTGTCTCTTCTAGTTTCTGGTGGCTCCCAGTGTTCCTCAGCTGCATAACTTCAGCCTCTCCAGACTCTGTCTTCACATGACCTTCTCCTTTTGTCCCTATGTCCCTCCTGTGGGTGTCTCCTAAGGACACTTGTCACCATCACCCAGATGATACAAGATTATTCCCTCTTGAGAGCCTTGGCTTAATTACATCTGCAAAGACCCTTTTGCCAACTAAGATCACATTTACAAGTTCTAGGGATTAAGTTGTGGGCGTATTTTTCGTGGGCTCACCATTCAACCCCATGAAAAATGGGTCAAAGAATAAGAGTGGGGAAATATCACATATCATTCACTTTAGTGGAATGTTGTATTCAGACAAGCACAAAACCAAGCCTGAAATTTCAATGCCTTGGGAAGAGGAAGAGAAAAACATTCAGGAAAATGTGGAATTACAGAGACAGTTTCATAAGCCAGTCACTAAGTGCTGTCTTTTTAGAGTTACCATTAACTTCTTCCAATTGTATACCTGCTGAAAACTTGATAGGTTTATTGTCTATTTCCAAACCATGTTTTTCTAAAAAGAAAACAATTGAATTGTTTTACATCTCAGTAGAAATTCTTTGGGGCATTAGGTATCTGTCTGGGCATTAGGTATATTATTCACACACTAAAATGAATACACTTAACATAATTTGACTACTTCTTTTCATTTATCCAATCACCTGACCTATTCTATTTTATTTATTTTTTAAAGGTTATTTATTTATTTATTTATTTATTTTGAGAAAGAGAGAGCAGGGGAGGGGCAGAGGGAGAGAGAGAGAATCTTAAGCAGACTCCATGCTGCTCATGCCCCTTGCCTCAGGAGTAATATCTAGAAAGAGCTGCGATGGCTGATGTCAGAGAAATTACTGCCTGTGCTCTCTCGTAGGATTTTTATGGTTTCAAGTCTCACATGTATGTCTTTAATCCATTTTGCGTCTATTTTTGTATATGGTGTAAGAAAGTGGTCCAGTTTCATTCTTTTGCATGTAGCTGAGTAAGAACTCATGAAATTGTGTCCCTCTGTTTTTCCTGCAAGTTCCCCATGCCTGGGGTGCCTGGGGTGGGATCTGGTCCTCCCCTCTTTTCACACCTGTGGTGTTCCTCCCTCTCACAGATAGTACCAAGGGTCTGTATGCCTTCTGACCATGTCTCTGCCCTTCCCACCCTCTTCAATGTTGCCTCTTCTCTACATCTAGCTGGGGAGAGTCTGTTCTACCAGTCTTTGGGTCATTTTCTGGGTTATTTAAACTGAGTGTATCTAGATGTATCTGTGGGATGAGTGAGTTTAGGGTCCTCCTACTCTGCCATCTTCTCTGGAAGTCTCTATGAATTGTTGAACTAAAAAAAAGGAGCGGGCGGGGGGGAGGGAGAGGTTGGAAAAAATAGGCATAGGCTATCCCAAGGAAAAGTACTAAGAACTATTATTTGCTTCAAACTGCTACCAGTGGATTTCTACATATAAATGTAATGAATGTATTTCACTGTTTGCCAGGAAATGCTTGAAAAAAAATGAAATAGATTTAGAATAGTCTAAACAACTTAAATAACACCTATTCTCAGAGTATCTTAGAATTAAGAAAATACATTATATATCAAGTCTAAACTCACTTTATATGCCTTATAGCAATTGAAATTGAGTGTTTTGCTCTATGTCATTTGTCTGGTTATGATAGATGTGGAATTTGAGGTTGCTCACACCATTCTATGGATTCCCACTATTATCCCATCACTGTTAATATGGCAAATGAAACCATTTTGACATTTTAAGAATATGTGAAAATTAATGCATCTTCAAAGCTTAAGCTTATTCACCTTTATGGAAGACAAGTAGCATTTTAAAAAGCAGGAATTTGGGGAAGTGATTTGTATTAGACTTATTTTGGTCCCTTTTTCATTTTTTTTTTCGTTTTTTTAAATGTTTATTTATTTTTGAGAGATACAGAGAGAAACAGAGCACTAGCAGGGTAGGGGTAGAGAGAGAGGGAGACACAGAATCCGAAGCAGGCTCCAGGATCTGAGCTGTCAGCACAGAACCTGACATGGGGCTCCAACTCACGAACTGTGAGATCATGACCTGAGCTGAAGTCCAACGCTTAGCCGACTGAGCCATCCCGGCACTCCTTTTTTGGTCCCTTTTTCAATTGGTGACTATTAATCAGAGTTCTCCAAGGAAACAGAACCATCAAGATATGTCTGTATCGATATCCATATTCTGTATACATCAGTATTATCTCCAAATTGAGAGATGGAAGGATTTGTTATAAGACATTGGCTCACATGATTATGGAGGCTGAGAAGTCCCATGATCTGCCATCTGCTAGCTGGAGGCCTGAGAAAGCTGGTGGCATAGTTTCAGTCCAAGCCCAAAAGCCTGAGAATCAGGGAAGTAATGGTGTTAAGTTCAGTCTAGGTGCAAAGGCCCAAGACCCAGGGAGATGATGCTGTGAGCTCCAATCCAAGTGCAGGAAAAGACCGAAATCTCAGTTTCACCAATGAGGCAGAGAGGGAATTCTTCCTTCCTCTACCTTTTTGTTCTAGTAAAACCCTCAGTGATGTGGATGAGGCCTACCTGGATTGGGGAGGGAAATCTGCTTGACACAGTCTACAGATTCCACTGCTAACCTCCTCTGGAAACAGTGACACATGCAGCCCAGAAACAATGTTTAGCCCAATACTTGGGCACTCTATGATGCAGTCAAGTTGATACATAAAATTAACCTTCACAGTGATGTTAAACAGAACGCTTATCTTTTTGAACCTCAAGTACTTTGTCTGCAAAATGGGCATTCCACAGGGCTATCTTAAGGCTTAAAAAAGATACACGTAAGAGATCAACCCTATTTTGCACGTAATGACTATTTGATTAATGCCAGTTCCCTTTCCTCTCTCTCCTCGTATTGCTAATAAAAAGGTCCAGTTATGTCATATGATAAACCTTTTGTTAGGGGTTGAATTGTGTCTTCCCAGACCAAAAAAAAAAAAAAAAAAAAAAAAATCATATGTTGAAGTCCTAAATCCTAGTACCTTATAACATAACCATATTCAGAGATAGGATTATAAGAGGTATTCAAGTTAAAATGAGATCATTGGGGGGCAGCCCTAATCCACTAAGAATGGGTAGGCTTATAAAAAGGGAAACATTTTGACATCGAGAAACACACAGGGAGAAAGCTGTGAGAAGACTGGAGTTGTACTGTCACAAGCCAAGCAAATACCAGAAACTAGGAGAGGGGCTTGGATTAGATCCTTTTCTGGTGTCTTCAGAGCAAGCATGGCTTTGTCAACACCTTGGTCTTAGACTTCCAGCCTCCAGAACTATGAAAAAGTAAATTTTTGTTTGCTTAAGCCACTCAGCTTGCAGCACTTTGTTAACAGCAGCCCTAAAAAACGAATACACCTGTATTTCTTACATTGAGCATTACTTGTAATGACATCTCTTAGAAATAATTCTTCATTAGCCCTTATCAGGATAAGGTCCTGATTTTTAAGCAACAATAATAGGGGCACTTGGTTGACTCAGTCGGTTAAGTGTCTGACTCGATTTCAGCTCAGGTTATGATCTCGCGGTTCATTAGTTCGAGCCCTACATTGAACTCGGCGCTGACAGCATGGAGCTTGGGATTTTCTCTCTTTTCCCCCGCTCTCTCTCAAATAAATGAATAAACTTAAAAAAAAAAGAAATATAATAATATAGAATCCCCCCCATTTTAGCAAAAACTTACTACAAACATCATTTTAATAATGTTGTCAAATTGTCATGTCATACTCTCTCATATGTTTGTTATTTACTATGATTTGCCAGCCATAATGTATTGTTAGGCAATTGATGTCCCTTCCTCTTTTTGCCACATTTTCTCAAATAAAATACTGTCCACATTTCAGAACATTTTCTTAAAATAGTGTAACAGAAAGGCAATAACTGGACCAAAGGCTATAAACATTTTTAATATTCTTGGTACTTATTGCCAAATTGCTTTGTAGAAAAGCTGCTGTTCATTCCTTGGGGGTTTAATCCCAAGACAACTCTTTGTAATGAGAGAAGGAAATAAGGTCATGAAGAACACTGGGAGCCCTAGCTTTCAGCTGCCGCCAACAGGTAATGAATATTTCCTTAAGAAAAAGCTCAAAGCCCTGCATAGTGCTTCCATGTCATGCAGGTGATTCAAGCAGTCTCTGACACCACCTTTCTGGAACCCAACATATAAATGCAACATAGGATATTAAGTTGTCAGCTCATGTACTGAGCAGAAGGCATCTCTATCCTCTCTGCTCTGTAGGTTGTTTCTACTGACCTGCACACTAGAGTGTTTAGCTCAGAGATAATTTTCAGTAAACTGTTGTCACTTGAAAATAAACAGTCTGGATAATGTATGGTCCATTTGGAGCACTGAGAAAATAAACAACCTAGGATATGCTTTCTTCTTGTCTTTGTAGCCCTTTTTGGAATGTGTGCTCCAGATACACTACCTTCTTCCCCAAAGCACAAGTTTTATTTAAAATAAAGCTGCTTGTTTGGCACTTCTGGGCAATCATTTTTGAAGAACCACAGCCATGAGTGGCTTTGGAGCCCTACTTGGAAGAAAGCAGTTCATCCTTCTGGTGCTTTTTCTTTTGCAAATTCAGAGTCTGGGTCTGGACATGGAGAGTCGTCCTACCACTGAAGTCTGTGCCACACACACTATAGCACCAGGACCCAAAGGTGAGGAAAGAAAAACAAAATGTTCATATATAATAAGCGAACTCTCTTTTCTCCTCCCTCAACCCTACTGGAGCTCTCAATGACTTTCTCTTCTCCCTCTTCCTCCTTCTTTCCTTCTATTTTGCAAAACCTGTTATTTATTTTAAAACCTCCCTTCATGTTAGGCAGGAGAATGTGGGGAGGGGGCAGGACGCGCCCAGGGCAGGGGAAAATTCCCTCCTCTGTGCTAATTTTCCAGGGGAAAAATTGTGCTATCTTCCAGGGGAAGATACACAAGCCACAACTTTGGTCTTTCAGGGATACTTTCCTGAAGATCATCTCTATTCTTGGGCTGCTCTATTCCAATGCCTTTCTCAGTACTGATTTTGGTAAAGCTACCAGGCAAAAGCTCAGTAAAGAGAAAATTAAATATTTCATATATCTCATAAATTCGTGGGGTTCTGGCTTCCAAACAGGAGGAAAATTTTTGTTGAGGATTGCAGGTAGTATATAAATGAACATTTCTTCATTGAAAGTGGAGTCTTCGGGGCCAAGTGCCTTCAGTGGAAGGAGGATAGACTATTGCAAAATTTTTTCAAGTAGAGCCAAGGTCTAAATGTGCTTCAAGCAACTGGTTGATAAAAAATGCTGCTGTTTTCCTAGTTTCAGTTCTGACCCTTTTGTTCTGAAAGTGGTCACTGCAGTGTAGATCGGTGCCCTTATTAGTAATTCCTGCTATGTTTCTCCAGGCTATAGGGTGGAAGAATCGCAGCTGCTTAAAATTTTAAGCAGAAAAAAAGGGTCTTTCAGAAAAAGCAGAAATACATCGCCCTATGCTTGTCTGTTATTTAAATGTGTATTGCTTAAAGTGCATTTTTCTTAATCAGTGAATTAATTTCCTCCTAAGATTGCAATCCAAGCTTTAACCTTTGATACCATAAAATAAATGCAGGGAAGAACAATGAGACCTTGGGGCTTCCAAATAATTTCTTGGGTGAATAAATGAATAATGTGAGGGCAAATGTTCAGAAAAGAAAGTTTTGATTAGAAATAAAAGTATTTACTTAGAACTATTAGTGGCCTTTCCATCAAGAGTATAAGAAACTTTGTGCCATTCCTGGGCTCTCATGGAAAATGCTGAAAATTAAGTTTTCTTTGTTCCTGCAAATGGGAGAGTCCATTTGAGAACAGCACTGTTGAACAATTTTCCTTGCAGAGAAACTACAATGTTCAAGCTATAAGAAGAATGGGCAAAGCTCTGCCAAAATAATATCCAAAATATAATGGATTCCTATTCAACAATTCTATTTATTCCAATCAGCCAACATATATTGAGTACCTATTAAGTTCCAAGCATTGTTTTAGGCATAATAGATGCATTCAATAACATACATCAGTGTCATGAACAGTAGAGAAAAAATTTAGGAGGGACGGAGGGCAATTAATATTTATTGCATAGCAGCAGCCTATTTGCCATGGTCTTCTTACCCTCATTTCTTAATGCAAAATTTCCCCCTTGCTCCTAGAAACCTTGCTAAGATTTCAAACAATGTAAATCTCCTTCACTCTTTTCCTGAGCCTTGTAGAAATTATGAGATGATTACAAGCAAAAATATGACAGAATGAAGAAGTAAGTCTTCCTGGGTGGAGATACTTGGAAAGGAGCCCTCTAGAACCCTGGGTTCCAGAACTAAGTATATTAGGGACCTGGTATGATGTCTTCTTCTTTTCCCAGAGCCTGGGGACTTCGCATTAAAATGAATTTTAAGTCCCTTCTTATAAAAGAGATTCCCCAGGGGCGCCTGGGTGGCTCAGTCGGTTGAGCGTCCGACTTCGGCTCAGGTCATGATCTCGCGGTCCGTGGGTTCGAGCCCCGCGTCCGGCTCTGTGCTGACAGCTCAGAGCCTGGAGCCTGTTTCAGATTCTGTGTCTCCCTCTTTCTCTGACCCTCCCCTGTTCATGCTCTCTCTCTGTCTCAAAAATAAATAAATGTTAAAGAAAATTTAAATAAATAAATAAATAAATAAAATAAAAGAGATTCCCCAATTCTGGAACGTACTGAATACCTATCACATCTCAGGCCTCATGTTAGATACTAAAGGTTTCAAATGAAAGCACTTGTCCTAGAACGTGTCTTCATTTCAAGCTATCAGATTGCAAACTCTTGGACTCAAGGCTCAATTAATTCCTTTTCTCTTTGCAAATTGCCTGTATGCACGCATATGGAGCAACTTATCCATGTTCATCCCTGCCTTTCTGCCACTCGAGGCCCTGTGCTGGATGCTGTGCTTACAGGGAAAAACAGGACTTAGTTTTTGTCTTCTCTCAAGATGTAAACTGCCATCTACCCTACCTCATTCCTTCGTGAAAGTGAGCATAGCTCCTCCCCTCCCAACAAGGCAGATTTGCATATTTATTTCCACAAAGGAAGGAAGGAAGGAAGGAAGGAAGAAAAAAAGAAAAATAAAGAAACAAGCCTGATGGATAAAGAAACAACTTAAAGGACTGAACTATTGCTTCTGTTCAATATATCTTCCTACGAGCAAGCTGGTCTATATTTTTCTTCAAGGCTAATCACGTCAATACCATAGTCACTAGTATAGCATGCAGAAACTTCTCTAGATACCCTGCGAAACATTAAAAGGAGTTTTCCCTAAATTCATTTGGGAGACTGGGAGCTAAATACATCATTTAGAGTTGTACATGGAAAACCAGTAATGCTAATGTGTCATATAATATGTTTTCCAACATACACTGATCATTTTTTACTGCATGATTTCCTGAGCATGACTTGGTGGTAAGAAAGACATTGAATTCAATCTGATCTTCAGTATGTTATTACACCTATTGAGTTTTTAGTTTCTTTATTTGCAAAGTGAGCTTCATCAGAGAACTGTTTGAAGAATAATATAAGGTAAACAATGTAAACTTTAAGCCATGTAGACATCATAAATAGATAATTAAATTCTACTTATCTTTCCTTCCTCTCCCTGTTTATCTAAGTCTGTTGAGTAACAATTTTGGGAATAAGCATTGTTCCAATTATCAAAACTTCTTTGTTGAAAGTCGTCTTTTCTTTCTGTGCCTTAAGTTTACTATTGTAGGCTGTTCGGCCAGAAAATGTTCTTTCTTTCCTACCTATGTTGTTTCTTTAAACAATTCGTGTAAAAGTCTGACCTCTAGTGGTTTTAATTGAAAACAGCAGGGGTGATAAATTTTAACAAGAAATGTTAAAAAGAAATGTAAAACAATAAATATTTGAGTGATGATTCACAATTTCCAAAGTATTTTCAAGTAGATTATCTTGTTTAATTCTCACAATTTCCCTAAGTGGTAGCAATTACTTTAAACTTAAAGATAAGGAAACAATCTCAATGAGGCCAAGAGGAACTCTCAAACTCTTTCACATACTTACAGAACAGATATGCAATTTTAACTTTAGCCCTGGGCGTCTGGCTCTGGGTCCAGTGCCATTCCATGACATCTGCTGGTTTCTGTTAATTTCTTTAACATTGATGTATTTTTGAGACAGAGAGAGACAGAGCATGAACGGGGGAGGGTCAGAGAGAGAGGGAGACACAGAATCTGAAACAGGCTCCAGGCTCTGAGCTGTCAGCACAGAGCCCCACGCGGGGCTCAAACTCATGGACCGCGAGATCATGACCTGAGCCGAAGTTGGACGCCCAACCGACTGAGCCACCCAGGCGCCCCCACTGGTTTCTATTAGAATCAGATTTGGAACTATATTCCACTGACCCTTGCTGGTAAGAAATGGATGCAAGAATGCCTAAGAACACAGTGTTCATGCAACATCACAGCTCAACATTGTACCAGTATACGCTGAAAATAATGATTGCCTCCCGTTTGATAATCAACTCCATTACCTTATTAGTTTGCTTGGAAATTAAAGGTATTTTGCCTAACAGCTTATGTTGGCTTCCATTAGTTTTCTTTTCTTTCGGAGATTTTTGCTTTTCAATGACTTTTGTGTGTGTGGCCTAAAAGTTCCTTTGCGATCCATCTGGCTTCTCCCTACTTGTACCACATGAAACTGCTTCTTCACCTGTAGTCTGCTTCAGGCGCCGTTGCTTTGTCTCTCATTCTTAATCCAGAACCTTTGTACTCAATGCTCCCCTCTGTCTGGCCCAACTTTACCCCAGTCCAGATTTTCCCAAAGATAGTTCCTTCTCCTCATTCAGGTTTTAGCTCAAATGCCATTTTCACAGGAGGCCCTACCTGATACCCTTCATTTTCTGGTCCTGGTAATTGGCACAAACTCGAGTTGTTTCCGGGAATCTTCTCAGTCTCTAGTGCAAACAAGCCTTCTTGTGGCTTCCCCAGACGGATGGCCAAATATGCCCAGAAATGTCAGGATCACTTTCACAGCCAAATTGGAAGTCTCACTACCTGTAATGTAACTATCAGAGGTAATTTGGTTTCATCCCAAATTACAAATTTTACATTCGTTAAAGCTGAAGCCCAGAGAGGTAGAATAACTTGGTCTAGGTCACACAGTGGTTAATTGGTGGCAGGGCTAGAACTGGAACTCATATTCCATTTGTCAGGCCAGTCATTGTTCCATTCTACCATGTTATATCATCATCCTCACATTCTGTCATTCTCATTAAGCATGAAATGATCCTTCCCTTAGTTTTATAAATTAACATTAGAAAAGGAGTTCTGTGAGGTCAATGTATAAACATGGTACAGAATTGTTTTAGCTCGGTCACCTTGATATAAATTAAGTTGCTAATTTCTTTCTGGTGACTTTATCAGAGAGGTTAAGCAAGTAGGTATTTTCCCAAGACCTTTATATTAACGGCTTTAATTCACTAGATTCTTTCATTGAGAGTTTTAATATGCATTCTACGCCTAAAGACAAACCAAAATTTTAAATGGTTTGGCCAGGTTGTTCTGAACGATTTTTCCTCTCCTTTTCCTTTTGGATAGTTACCAAGAAAGTACTTCAAGGTTAAACCAGAAAAAGAAGAGTAAAACCCCAGTCAATCAAAGTGTGGGCAAAGACGAGTCAGGAGGCCCTGAATGACAATGATTTAAAAAAATTAGCTTTTTTCGTTTTAATAAGGATGTGTCCTTTACTCATGCCCCCTCTTTCCCCAACTCTCTTGCACAGTAACTTGACCACCTATTTGTCACTGCTAGGGCCACAGTAGTAGGCACCTGCATGTTGGTAAAGATCATGGACTTTGAATTTGAGCTCCACCACTTACCTGCTCACGAGACCTTCAAGCCTCAGGGCCTTCATTTTTAAAATGGAGATAATGACATTGTCCATGTCAAATACTTCATTTGAAAATTAAAACATGTTCGGCATATAGCTTAGCCATCCTCCTTTTTGCCGTTAGCTTCCATTTTCGATTACCAGCCACCATAAGCTGCTTCTTTCCCCCATCCTGACAAAAGGCTCACAGACTGTAAAGTTGGCTCTATGAATAGAAACCTACCCAGGAAATGCCACTGTCTTCCGCAGGTGGCTGCAATTTCCTGCCTAGTGTAGCCCCAAGGCAAAGTCCACTCATGTTCATCAGGAGCTCACAAACTTGAGACCACCCTTACCCTTCACTAATGTTGCCTTCTTTCCGCAGTTGGCAGTTCTCCAACTGAGCCTGGTAATCTTTACCCATTAAATAGGAATAACAATAGTGTAAATACCCCTATGGATGGGATGGGATTAAATGAGTTAAAACCCACAAAACCAAAAGTCAGTTTTCTTTCCAGTAAGAAAAGATGGGATGATAATAGTGTACTCACACTATTAGTGGTGAGGAGAAATGAGTTAAGCCACACAAAGCACTTAGCACTGTCTCTCACATATTGCCAAGGACTCTTGAAATATTAGAAAACCGTGGATTAGCAAAACTCGAGAGAAAACAGGAATGTGTTTCTTGTGTTGGGGGTCTTTTTTTCTTCCTTTAAGGAATGTTTTCCCGTGACCCAGGCCGGCAGGTTTGTTCTCCTTGGATCTTGACCATATACGTAGGCCAGATACAAACTTAAGTCTCTCACTCTTTTTTTATGTTTATGGGATATACTTCTGTTAGAAATGGTGTGTTTTGGCCTTTTCGCATATTTTCAGGATATTCCAACCTATAACCAGTCTGGCTGGTTTTTGCACCACATACTTGATCTGCAATATTCTATACTTTCACAAAATTCGTTTGCAACATTCTCTGCTACAAATATGTGCAGTGAAAATATGACACTCAAAGACTCAAGTGAAGTAGCAGCTAAATAATGTAATTGTTTGCAAATTATTTACTGTAATCATTCTTGATTTGAAAACTCTAGAACCATCGTTTCACGTCTCTTGTGGCCACTTGAAAATACTGGTATCTGTTAAATAAAGTATACGAATACGAGTCTTTAGAATTTACAAAGGTTTATCAATTATTTTTCATTGGCTGTAGTGACATACTACAGGAATCATTATTCCTATTTAAAGAGAAGAAACTGAAGCACACTACTCTTGCCTGTGACCCTTCTGAGGGTCATTTATTTGCTATCACCCAGGGGTGACTGTATGTGCAGACACTGCAGTCTTGAGTACAGTCAAAAATAGTTTAAATGATGTTGCTCTGCCTGGCTTGAGATGAACAAAAATCTAGAAAAGGATTTTGACAGGCAGCACCAAAGTTCCCCACCCCACCCACTCCTCAGACCACATGCTCTGTGACCAAACAGACCCTTATGTCCATTGGCAGATGGACAATATGCTCTAGTAAGTAAGCAAGTAAGACAATATGCTCTAGACCAAAGCGAAAGTCCCCAAAGAGATGGAGGGACTTTGACATATTACACAGGAAGTTCTCTGGAATGCATTTATCAGTGTTACCATAGCACTTGAAGAGTAAGGCTGGGCCAGTGATCTTAAGGCAAAGTCAGTACTAGTCCATAGACACAGACCAAATACACTGAAATAATACTCACATAGAGTGTGCAAAAGCAAGGGAGATGACCTACTTTCCTGGGTTAGAGGACCATTAAGATAACATTTTATTTTTCAAATTAAAATGGACTCGACATTTTGATTAATCTCTCTCTCTCTCTTTCTCTTTCTCTCTCTCTCTCTCTCTCCCTATCTCAACTGTCTCTATATTTTGTCTCCTCATGATCAAAGGAGGAAATATCATGTTAGTATGTTTTGAAGGTGACCCAATCATGCCAATGTGGAACTTTCTCCTGCTCCCTCTTCCCGATTCTCTAACATTTTAACTCTGCACAGATGAGTGTATGCAAAATTAAAACGCTCAGCATTCATTGATGCCAGGGTGTTTCTGCACCTGCCTATAAGGCTTTTCTGTTGAGAACTGAATCTCCCAAATGCATCACTCTTACTCCCTGTTCTCCTGTATTCCTTCCTATCTTACTTTTTGGATTTAGAAACATGGGTGGGTGTGGGAGGTTAGGGTATAGTACTCTGCCATGTCAAAATGCATCACTAATGCAACAAAGTTATTGACTTAATTTTCTGGTCAGTGGCAACTTACTCTTGGAACAGGGGTGTCCACTCGAGGAGAAACTAAGTGTTATTCCATCTCCTTTTATTAAAATCAATCTTTTAATAAAGTAGAGCACAGAATGTTTTCCCTATTCCAGCTCCAATGGCTTCATTGTAAATGGAAGCTCATTACATTTTGTTAACCTAATTTTCATTATACCTTGGGTTTTCTTTCTTCTTTTTTTTTCTTTTTTCAGTTTTCATGCTATTTTGTAGAAGTTGTAAGATTGTATCAGGTCTGACTAGCCAAATGATAGTTTAAACCAGAAGAGCCATTGGAAGTCTGAGTAGGAGAATGAAGCAACTTAGATTTTTTTTTCAGGTAGATGAATCTCTTGGCAAGGTTGAAGGTAGACTGAAACACTGAAGGATGTGAGAAGCTCCCAGTGGGATATGAACTAAAAGCAAGAGATTAATGAGGGCTGTTGGGATAAGAAGAGAGGGGGAGATTAAAGAGAGATTTCAGAAGCAAAACTGGCAGGTTATAATGAGTTCTAAACAGTTTGGGCTGCCTCTGGACATTCAGATGGAAAAGTCCAGCAGACAGTTGAAAATAGATATCGCAAACATTTTTTAGGCATTTCTTCTCTACAAAAACAAATCACACTATTTGTCTTGACTCATGGTTTTTGTGACTTGTCTCATTTAGGGGAATCATCAGGGAGGAGGATACCGCCATTCTCACAGATAGGTGGGATGCCCATGGATTGGGATGCTGGGATATAATCGCACAGTTAGTACTTACAATGCTACTCTTTTTCTTCAAATTAGTTTCTGCCCCACTTTGTACTGAAAAGAATTTTAGACAGAATGTTGTATGTTACATCTACAGAGTGTTGTGAACGTTTCAATGCCAGTGGCATAAATCTCTGGAAGCAAAAATACACTTCAGCCAGGGAGTTGCAAATCTGCACAGCCAAGGAACAGGCTAAAAGAGGCACTGCTTGCCCTTGGCCTCTTCTTTGCATCCCTCTAATTTCTACTGGCTAGAAATTCTAGGTGGCTATTGGATGATACTGTTATAAATTTCTCCAGTGCTCACCTCATTCCAGGCGCCATTTGACCCTTCATGTGAATTATCACATTACTCCCCTCAACAACACTGTGAGGGAGATATTTCACTACTCTGATTTATAAACAACTTAGACTTGTACAATTTAAGTGGGTTGCCAGTGAGCCAGTGATGGATCCAGGACTTGAACTGAGCCCTTAGATCCCAGATCTTCCACTCCTAACTACCGCACTGCATTGCAAAAGCACTCGCCACTTAGTCCTGGATGGATGGGATTTCTCCTTGCATTTGTTTCTACTGACATGGCTAAGAATGAATTTTAATAGTGAATGATATGTGCAGGCAGGAGAAACCTGCCCAACAAACCTTGATATTGTATTTTTCATTAAGTACAATGTTAGTTGTTGTTGGGTTTTTTTCTTCCTGTTACTCAGACATGCAGTGACTACAAAAGACTTGGAGGTTCCAAGTAGTAATTCTTTTTAAACCAAGTAAACCTGAAAACAAGAGGAGGTGCTTTATAATCCAAGTAGGAAATATTGCAGGATATTTGAAATCTTCACTTTTCTTTGCCAGGTCACACAGGAATGAGCTGAAGGAGGAATACAGGTTTTTCGGTCTCTGAAACTGATGGGGCACAATAAGAGAACTGGTTGATATCATGGTCATGCACGTCAACAACCTGGGTTGGATCACAGGAAGCCCCCAGTAAACACAGTTGTTATCATTACTGACATTGATATTGTTATTAGATGATGTAATTATATGTCCTTATATATGTTATTTCCTTGCATTACTTAGCATATTAATATAGAAAAAGCACTTCTTTTCTGTTTCCTTATTTGACACATTATCTTGTCATCTGAGGAGAGAGCAGTAGAGTTGAATAAAAGCCAAATCTCCTTACTCCCATATCACCGATCTTTTCAAAATCGCACCCTGTTAGGTGCCAACAACACACATGACAATTTCCCTTTAGTAATACTCATGACATTTAGAAGACCTTGTTTGGTGTCTCCTTCCAACCAAACTTTTAGGCTTAGATCATGTCTAGTCTGAGACCGTGCCGTATGCCTAGGACTCAACACAGGACTTAGTAGTTAGTAGAGACTCAATAAATATTTGTTCAAGAATGAGTGAGCAAATTGTGAAGTTTTGAGCAGCTCTTGAGAACAAAGTGTAAAATATCTGCCCTCATCACAAGGAACTTACCCTCCAGTTAAGGAGTTGACATTAATACAAAAAGTTAAATAACAGTGCATTTTAAAATAATACTCCAAGGCAGCAATTATAGAGTAGTAACAGGGAAGCAGATGGTGAATTACCAAGGAAATAATTCTATCAATAAATTCAGAGAATTTAGAATTTGAGACAGACTGATGGGTAAAATTTACAAAGGAGAGAAGGGCCATAGTTTCTTTATATTATTAATGATTTATTTTTTAAATTGAAAGAGTATTTTATGCTTGTTAAACATATAGCATGTATAAATATATGCAGAATAAAGATGTGTAAAGAAAAAACTAATGATTTCACATTTCACTGTCACTCTTCCTTTTCCAGACCCACTTCTCCCATGTAATCATCGTTAAGAGCTTGGTATTGGCACTTTTCTCTATATTTTTTCTGTTTATTATTCTTTCTTCTAAGTAAGATCATATGCATGTGACTCTCCAAGAGACATTCTTTATATACTATAACATGGAGCTCTTGCTTTCTCCAGAGGTCTCGCTCTGACTCATTATTTTTAGTAACTGCACAGTATTTCTCCTTGTATTTTCATCAGTTCCATGATGACAAACTTTCAGATTGTTTATGGTTTTTGTTTTTGCCACAGCAAACAAGTGTTTTCATATATGTAAATACACACACACACGTTCTTACAAGTAGTTTTTAGTTCTTACAGTTATTCCCGTAAAATAGGTTCCCTAAGGTAAAATAGATGGTTTGGATTCTTTATTTTAAACCTTATTGACAGACTAGCTTCCAGAAATGGTGTAGCAATTGATGTTGCCAGAAGCAATGACTGAGTGCTCTCTGCATCTGTGGCATCGTTTGATGCTGCTAGTCTTTTTAGATAATTACTAAATCTAAAGGCAAAGTACAATAAAGACATTTCCATAGGTACTATTGTTCTGAATAATAGTGAGTACGGGCACTTTTCATCTACCATTTATTACTTATATTTTTAGATCATCTTTTTATTTCACTTATTATCTTTTTGCAAAACCTTTTTGCATGTTAAGAATATTAATCATTTTCTGTATCTTAGTGCTTGATTTTTTTCCCTTGTCTGTCATATATTTGTTTATAAACTGTATATATTTACGAGGCATCTTTTATCATATAAAAACTTTTAATTTCTCATATGGTCATATATGTTTTTCTTTTCTTTTATGACGTCTGTGTTTTTTTTCCTCTGAAGAGACGAACTTCAAACAGAGAGAAAAGTGTGTGGCACTCAATGGAGGCATGAATTGAAAGACATTTTAATAAAAAAAATGAATAACCAAGTTGAACAGGAATAGAAGGTTATGCAACTCAATGACAGAAAATAACACCAGAAATTTCCACCGATGCCAGTCTGTGAAAGTCCAAATGCTAGACTAACTAGTTTGGGCTTGGCCTATAAACACAGAGGAACTGCTGAAATGTTTTGAATGGGGCAGTTTTATAATGAAAATGCTATTTTATAAAGATTAATCTGCAAGATGGTTTGAAAAAGTGAAGTTCAGATCTAAGGAAACCAGTATTTAAACAATTATTCATTGAATAGACACTGTTCTAGGCCCTTGGAGTCACTGGTGAATAAAACACCATGCAGACCATTTAGGGACCACCCACAAGCAATAGGGATTATATGAGGACAGGAAGAGGTAGAATGATGGCAGTAGTGTTAGGAAGAAAAAGAAAGGACACATGTGAGAAAAAGTAAGAATCAAGGTGGAAGTTAGGAAGAAGGAATAGCCAAAGCCAATCTGGGTACTGAGCCTGGGAGATTAGAGCATGGTGGCAACACTGGGAGACACAGGCAAATTAGAAGAGGGAACAGGGATGCCTGGGTGTCTCAGTCGGTTGGGCATCTGACTCTTGATTTCAGCTCAGGTCATGATCTCATGGTTCATGAGTTCAACCTCTTGGGATTCTCTCTCTTCCCCTCTCTCTCTGCCTCTACCCCGCTTATGTGCATGCACTTACTCTCTTTCCCTCTCTCAAAATAAATGAATAAACTTAAAAAAAAAGAAGAGGGGACAAAAATATGGGGTGGAGAGAGTAGTAGAGCCAGTCTGGCTGCCTTCCTAGATTACAAGCCATCACACAGACCTTTCTCAGCTGACTCCAGTCAATTCATTAATCAGCCATTTGAGAGAATGACATTTCAATCAATTACTAATTTATTTAACTGTATTCTCATTAAGCTCACATTTATCTATCTTAACTTTAAGGGTGTTATTCCCTTTCTTTTGAAAACCTTTGTTGAGAAAGCACCCATTACATCTGAGACGCTGTGCCAAGTGCTAGGGATACAGAGAAAATAGTGCATATCCCTGACCTGTCCCATCACGTGACACAGTGTGGTGGATGCTTTGAAGTAGGAGGGATGTTCCCTTCAGAAAATGAGATGATCCTGACAGTTAAAGAGGGAGATGGCAGCAAGAAAGTCTGTACCAGGAAGACTCCTGGGGAAAGGATGTGACACGTGAGCGGAACCCATAGGATGCATGGTTTGGATGGAAAATAAAAATCCACATGAACTTTTATTGATG
Organism: Panthera uncia; assembly: GCF_023721935.1. Lineage (NCBI taxonomy): Eukaryota > Metazoa > Chordata > Mammalia > Carnivora > Felidae > Panthera > Panthera uncia. The sequence continues at coordinate 20,211,335 of NC_064812.1, read as the reverse complement.
AGAACAGTGTAGTAACAGCCTGCCCTCATATAATGACAAATTTGTATTTTATCTTATTTTCTTTTTCACTTAAGTTATAAATTTATTCTGGTGGAGCCCAGTGCAAGGGATCCCATTTCTTCCGGAGAAAGAATAGGGGAGAGTTTCAGGTGTAAGCAGGTAAAGGCAGGTGTTTCCTCCATTGTGCTCCCATAACAGCTCCTCTTCTAGCATTTATCACACTAATTATATGCTTACATGCCTATCTTCTCCTGAGGTTTTGATTTCCTCATAGGAAGGCCCTTTTTTCCTGATCTGTGTCTAGTAGACACATAATATAAGTTTCCTTACATTAGTAAGGAAGTAAACTTAAACTGGTTAGTCAAACAAGCAAACAGAGGAGAGAAGGGGAATTCATAGACTCATGTAACAGGGAGGGATTCAAGCTGCACTATATCCAGTCCGGAGTGAGGTGCTCAGGACTCAGTCTTCATACCTTGCTTCTGCTTTCCTCAATAATGACTTCACTTTAAAGAAGCTTCTCCCTTCGTGGTGGTCAAATAGATTCAGATATTTCAATAGTAGTTTATCCTCTCTGCAACCCTTGCAGTAAGAGCAAGTCTCCATTTTTGAAAGTGATAACTACTTGAGTTGTTGAGGAGACTTATCTACTAATTGAGACTCACTGGCTCTTGGTGAGTCACATGTCCATTGCTGAACCAATCACTGTGGGTTAGGTTTAAAACACATGGACGTAGAATAAGCAAGCGTGGTTTCCTATGGAAATTTGTGGGAGCGGTACTAGAAGCACAGAAGACGATACCAGGAAGGTAAAAGCAAGAGATCCCCACTATACACTCAACATTTAGTGGATCATTAAGGGCACACTCAACGCACAGGTATCCTCTGTGAAATTTGCCATCCATAATATCGTTTAATCTTCAAGCAACTCCGTAAGAAAAATGTAACTATCTCAACTTTCTAGTTTAGGAAACTGAAGCAGAGAGAGTACGCACTATACTTATATTAGTATAATATGAAAGCGCTGTTAAGTGGAGATGTAGGAGTTGAGCCCAGGTCTCTGTGACTATGAATTAGTCTGCTAGGGCTACCATAACAAAATACCACAAACTGAGTGGCTTAAACATCAGGAAGTCATTGTCTTGCCGTTCTGGAGGCTGAAAGGCCAAGGTCAAGTTGTTGACAAATTTGGTCTCTCTTAGCTAAGACCTCTCTCCTTGGCTTGCAGATGGCCGCCTTCTCACTGTGTCCTCACATGGCCTTTGCAGGGATTTTTTTTTTTTTTTTACATTTGTCCTCGTATCCTTTTGTATGTCCAAATTTCCTCTTCTCATAAGGACACTGCCAGATTGGATTAGGACTGCCCAAACAGCCAGAATTTAACTTACTCATCTCGTTAAAGGCCTTATGTCTAAATACATTTGCCTTCTGAAGTACGGGGAGTAGGGCTTCAACATGAAGGGCTCCAATATGAATTTTGGAGATGAGGAAACAATTCAGCCCATAACAGGCTATAAAACTCCTATTCTTCCCATTGCACCAAGCTTCCAAAGACCTGTGGTTCTGAAGGCTGAGACCCTTGCCAAATTGTATCTTGGTTAAGAGCTGCTTTCTTCCACAGAAGATTGTCCCTTGGACAGATTTTCTCCTTAGAGGCAGGCAGCTTCCTATGGACTAAAATGAACTTAGTTCTTTTGTAATCATATCCCGACTGTAGGACCAAAATAAACATTTTGCAAATGCTTTAAATGTATTGGGAAAGATGTTAATTGTTTTACAAGGATGGTCTTATTTCATGCACATTCTTTATAACTGGGTGAGATAATGTTAGGGAGGAGCTCAGAAAAATCTCTTAGAGGACCCCTGCCCTACTGTCATGGAAAGATGTTTTTCCATTCATGAGGAACATAGTATTTTATTATTATTATTATTATTATTATTATTATTATTTTGCTGTTCTTCTTAAGCCAAGATGGCCAAGGTCTGTGTCTCCCTTGACCCACAGATAAGTTGCCTCATGGCAGTGAAGATGCAAAGTAATGTCTACACATCATTCTTCCTTTAAAAACTATGCTTGCTCATTTTTTCTGCTTTCATTAAAAGAAATATGAAGAAAACCCCCTCCATGTCTGAAATGGGGAAAGAGAGCTGTGATGAAATGTCACCAAGGGTCTGTAATCTCTCCACAGTTTATGACCACTATCTTTGAGGGTCAGTGAGCCATGCTTGCAGAAGCCTGATTTTAAATTACAGATCACCTTCTCCTGTTGGTTCCTGTTATCCGAGTGTTTGTTGCCAGTCCTAGGATATGAGACCATTTGGAGAGCTGAAAAATCCCACCTTCAAGGAATGGGCAGGTAACACTAGACATAACCTGGCAATACACTGGATAGGGGAAAAAGGAAATAAGAAACCTTTGTACTGAGTTCTTCCTCCACCTGCAATTTCCATCACAAAGCTATTGAAATGAAAGAAAAATATCATGTGTTTCAGCATAAGGAAACAGCCCTCAATTCGGGAGACTAAACAGGTAGTTACTCTATTTCCATTTACAGACAAAACAGAAACTTTGAGAGGTTAAATACCACACACACAAAGGGATATAATTAGAAATTGAATTCAAGATCTGTAAGAATGAAGCCCATGGATTTTATCAATATATCCTCCCAGCCTCACAGGGACTGCAGTCTTCTGTGAATGACCAATGGAAATGTGTCTTCTCCCAGCCACTCTGGTCATGACAGTTTTTTGATTTATTAGGAGTCCTTTCAGAATTAAAAATGGAATTTTTGTCATGATTTGTTTTCAGTGAACCTAGGTTTATTCCTCTGAATGTCTGTCTTTCTTTCTAAGGCCTCACCTCTTTTTATTAGTTTATATGCAGCACAGTAGTACAGGCTCAAGATAAACGAGGTCACAGAACTCTATAAAGATGGCTTTAGCAAATCCCGGTAGTCAATGAAAATTTAAGATTGACATAATGATATTATGTGTACACAGGAGAATGTTCCTACCTTTTAGAGACCTGCTGAAGTATTTAAGGAAGATATGTCGTGATGTCCGTAATATACTTTTTTAAAAAAAATCAATAAAAATACATAGATGAAGCAATGACAACATGTTAATTGTTAAACCTCAGTAATGGGTATATATATATTTCCATTTATCTTTAATTGTGTGAAAATTTACTTAGCACACATAGTTAAGTAAAAAAGTAAGTGACGATTGTAGGATAAGGATTGAGGTAGTGAATACAAAGGAAAGTTTAAAAGAAATGTCATTTCTGGTGGTGATGATGATGATGATAATCATTCTTACACCTCCCTTCTATTCTTGTTAAAAGAAGAACAGATGAGTTTGCCAAGCACTAGGCACTGTGCTGCACACTTTTTATGCATTGTCTCCATTAGTCTACAACAATCCTATGAAGTAACGATTATTTTCTCCATTTAATGGATGGCACTGGGATTCAGAAAAATGATATAATTTGTCCCAGAGCTCTCTTCACCAAAGGAGGGCAGTCCCTTTGCCTTAGGGAGAGCTGTGTAGGAGTGACTGAGTTGAAAGAATTCAGGATTAATGGGGAGATAAGTAAAGGCACAGAGGGACTGATAAACAGAGGGACTGGGGAGAAAGCAAAAGTAGTAGGTCCCAAGGATGGCTGAATAGTTCGGTAAAAGGATGAGGTGGTGATCCAGGAGGTAAAAGTACTGGGAGATAGTCCATTTTATGACTGTACTAAGATATGTGGTGTATATGAGAGGTCCAGGGAATAATCGATACGACAACAGAGCTTTCCAAGAATGAGAATGTAATTGGCAAGAAGGTGTAGGTAGAGACGAGAAGGATGTATTTTAGAGAAGAGTGCTGGCCCCGTTAATAAAGCACCCCATACCACCTCCTGCACTCAATTCAAAGGCTGATCAGGAGGAGGATTGCTAACAACCTCCTCCTAGTCCATAAGACTATTTTGGCAGTGGGAAAAGTTCAGCTTCTAGTGATCTTTCTTTAGCATTTCCAAAACCAATTCACTAATTTTTAATAATTGCTTCCTTTGAGCAGGGGGTACTGACCTAGGTTCAGCAATTTCAACTCAAACTAGACTTTAATTTTTAAAGACTTTTTGCTTGTTGGGGGAAAAAAAACTTTCCCTTTCCCTAAGAAAAATTAGTCAGCTGTGCGCTCTGCTGGAATTCTGGTGGAGAGATTATCACAGCAAGCTGGTGGCCTGGGGGGGCCAAAACAAATCATTTTTGTAAAATTGAAATTAGTTCATTTCAATTGATAGCTTTTCATTTAATTTTAAAATGTAAGTAGCTATTTTTAAAAGGAAAAAAGAAAGTCTAAATTGCACTACTAATCCAATGAAATATTGCCAAGAGGATGAAAGCAGACAACTGTGAGCCATGTGGGGGATCCTTTCCAAAGCTTGCTTTTATACCTCTCTTCTGTTCTCATTAAAGCAAGTCTTAAAGATCAAATGAACCCAGGGTTCAAGCTGAAGGCAAGGGCACGAGTTGTTTACTTCATCTCTGCCAGCAGCCTGCTCAGCACCGGGCTGGGATGCAGGCACACAGGTCAGAAGAATAATAATCCTATTTTCACCCTCCCAGGTCTCCATCAGGAGCCACCAGGGAGCAGTAGATGACTAAGTCCCTCATCTGGCTGCTTTCAGTTAGATACTTGCTTGAAAACGAATGGGAAAGCTCAGAGGAAGGTGGAAAAGAAGGAGAAGTAATAATGGCACCAATAATTTTTGTGGTTTCATGATTCACAAAGTGTTTCACATACATCCCTGCCTTTGATCTCACTTTTTGGTGAGCAGGACACGTATCTTTGGTCCCATTGTACAGAATAGCAATCCAAAACCCAGAAATGTTAACGAGAATTTGTTCCCAATCAGACAGTTTGTTCAGAACATGGGCTTTGAAGGCAACTGCCCTAGTTTGAATCCTGGCTTTATTACTTACAAGCTCTGTGACCCTAGGAAGTTACTTAACCTTTCTTTGACCCATTTCTTCATCTGTAGAATGGAGCTAAGAATAATATCCATCTCAAAGTTGTTGTAGAGGCCAAATGATAAGACGTATATCAAGTGCTAGGTACCCTTTGGCCCATAGTATTCAATAAACACTATCATTACACTTGTAAAATGTTTTATGGCTCACAAAATATATCCAGCTCAACTGTATTTATTAGGCACCAGACACAAACAATGTGTTAATTTATGAAGATGCTACAATAAATCACCCATAACCCCAGCCATCCCACAGGTCACAGATGAGTGTAAGGAATAACACAGAAAAATGGACTCAGAATAAAGTGATATTTTCAACAATGAAGGTAATTAAAGGGAGGATTTAGCCCAGCCTGAAAGTGTTAGAAAGGGCTTCCTGAAGGAAAATACTTTTCTAATTTTACCTTGACTAAAACCCTCTGAAGCTCTGCAGAAGATAGTATTTTGTCCATTCTCCAAATCAGTGAATCAAGGCTCAACAAAGGTCAAGGACGTCCCAAGCTCCGTCAGCTAGTGAGTGGCAAAGCCAGGTCTCAATTATACTGAACTACCTCAAGGATACATTCCCTGTGGATTAAGTCATTGAGATGCTTGGCTGTTTTTTTTTTTTCTTTTCTTCCCCACTGTTTCTTTTTTTAAAAAGGAACAAAAACAGCCATTCTTTCTGCATCTCTCCTTTTCCTCCCTGAAAAATTTGACACAATATCAAATTATTTAAAATCCACAATTTGCTAAGGGTCACAGAATCCTGGATTGGAAGGGATAAATGGAGGGATCTGGTAGGGATCTGGAGGCACAGAAATACACATGTTGAATCCTAGCTCTGCCACCCACAAGCTCTATGACACTAGGCAAGGAACTTAACCTCACTGAGTCTACTTTTCCATTCAAAAAATGGCACAATAATAGTTTTCACCTCCTAGAATTGGTATGATGATCAACAGTTCTGGCATACATTATAATAACTCAATAAACATTGGCTACTAACTTTATCTAAAGAAATGCCACTTTGTCCATCCACTTCACCCCTCTGGTCTGATCACACAAATCATCTGTGTGTTCTTTTTTGAAAGCTTCCCCGGAAGGAGATTTTAGAGCTTCACGTGGGAAGTGTTTTAATGCTTGACCCATCTCATGACCTGGAAATCCAACCGTTCCATACTTGGCTTTTTGACCTGGAAATCCAACGGTTCCATACTTGACTTAAGCTTTCATTTAAAATATTTACATTCTGCTGTCAGGAAAACATAGAGAATGGCTGAGCATGCTTTTTCTGGACAAGTAAATGACATCTCAACTTTCTCTCTCCCAAACTGTCTAAACTGAGGAGCTTCACTTTTGTCTTTAGAAGTTTTTTTTTATCTACTTCTTTCCATTAGTGATGGACAGGACTCCTTCATATCCTGAGATTGCTGTGGTGATAATTCAGGTAGCTGGTCATAATATCGTGTGTGTTGTGCTCTTTATTTTCAAAGCACAATTGCACAGTTACCTTGTTGATACTAAAACAACTGAGAGAGGTAGGGAAGGCAGGTATTAAGTCCACTTTAAGGATGAGGACACTGAGATATAAAGAATAACAATATCCACCATTGCTAAGAACAGATTATGTTCCAGGTCTTTTATGTATTTGATCTTATTAAAGTTCTTATAAGGGCCCTTGTTTTGTAGGCATTATTAGCTCAATTTGTATGAGGGGAAATTGAGACTCAGAAAGGGAGGTCACATACCTAACTTTCTCCAGATAATGAGTGGTCAAGTGATAAAGTCCAGATCTGCCTTATTCTAAAGCCAATAAACTCTATCACTGACTTTTGAAGGGTTGCTCAACCCATCAGAGACTAACATGACCTTAGAACCCAGGGCTCCTGATTTATGGTCCAGGACACTTTTCATTAAAACACTCATTCTGTCCTTGACTAGATGGGGTGTGAGAGCTAGATCCACCTATGACTAAGATAGTTGCTGCCCACCTGGGTGGCTCAGTCGGTTAAGGGTCCGACTTCAGCTCAGGTCATGATCTTGTGGTTTGTGAGTTCGAGCCCCACATCGGGCTCTGTGTGAACAGCTAAGAGCCTGGAGCCTGCTTTGTATTCTGTGTCTCCTCTTCTCTCTGCCCCTCCCATGCTCATGCTCTGTCTCTCAATAAATAATAAACGTAAAAAAAAAAAATAGTCGCTGCCCACACAGAACTGCTTTGCAGCTGTTCCTGTTTCCTACCTGTCTTCTATTCTTAGCTTCCTGGTCTATGCCTACTACTTGGGGTCTCTCACACATGCAGTCCGAGAGCAAGAGTTTACAAAGTATAAGTTATAATTTATATATTTTATAATTTGTATATATTTATATAATTATATGTAAGTATAGAATATTATTTATATATGTATTACACATCAATATACACGTTTGAACATGTACATGCTTCCAGAACTGGCCAAATTCACTATAAAAATAAAGACTTGTCATGCCAGATATGATACACACACACACACACACACACACACACACACTGGAATATTACTCAGCCATAAGTAAGAGTGAGATCCTGCCATTTGCAACAACATGGATAGACCTAGAGAGAATTATGTTAAGTAAAATAAGTCAGACAGAAAAAGACAAATACCATATGACTTTACTTATATGTAGAACCTAAAAAGCAAAATAAATGAGCAAACAAAAAGCAGAAACAGATGTAAATATGGAGAACTAACTGGTAGTTCCCAGAAGGAAGGGAGGTGGGGAGATGGGAAAAATGGGTGAAGGGGAATAGGAGATACAGGCTTCCAGTCATGAAACGAATAAATCACAGAGATGAAAGGTACAGCATAAGGAATATAGTCAATGATATTGTAATAGTTTTTATGGTGATAGATGGTAGCTACACTTGTGGCAAGCGTAACATGACCTACAGACTTGTCAGATCAGACTTGTATACCTGAAACTTACATAAAATTGTCAACTATACTTCAGTTAAAAAAAAAAGAGGGGAGCGTGGGTGGCTCAGTTGGTTAAGCATCCAACTCTTTATTTGGACTCAAGTTATGATATCATGGTTTGAAGATCGAGTTCCACATCTGACTCTACACGGACAGTGTGGAGCCTGCTTGGGATTCCCTCTCTGCCTCTCTCTCTCTGCCCCTACCCCACTCATGCACATTCTCTCTCTCAAAAGTAAATAAACATTAAAAAAAAGATTTGCAAACTTCTCAGGAATTCACCAGCAAAGACATTTCTTCAAACATAAAGTTAGCTAGGTTTGCAAACTTGAGAATTTCTTGGGAAAAATTTGAAACTGCCCTCCTATCCTACCTATACTGAGAGCAAGGGGAGATGAAGGAAAGAGGCAGACCACTCCAGATTGGTAGGTGGTGATGTGAATAAGCAAGGGAAGTTACATATGAGGCTTGCCTTCGGTGGTGGTAAGACAAGAAAGTTTCCACACCTGCCTGCCAGAATCTCAAAAGTTTATATAGATGCCTTTTCAGGGTTCAGTCACATATACCTGCCAGATGGTCTCAACAACACCTCACTCTGTCAAAGCTGCATCCTTGAAATGGCTCCCACTGTGGGAATGGTGGTCATACATTGCAAGATAGGGAAAGGGGTGAGTAGCTTTTAACTGATTTCCTGGGTCTGGTTCAGAGGTCAATGGGTGGTCACATCCCTTTAATGACCTCCCCCAACAGCATGGGAAAAGTGAAAGAGTAAAGATACCAGAAATGTCCTCTCCTTCCCTGACTGTCCAGTCTATGTGGGCCCATGAACATAGTCACATCAGAGTTATAAGGCAAGCCCTTGGCTGAGGAATGGGATTCCAACCATGTTCACCACCATATCCTGGGGAGGATGTGCTATGTTATTATTCGAGCTGCTCCACTCATTCATTTTCCATTTCCAAAGGAGATGATGGCGAAAAGGGAGATCCAGGAGAGGAGGGGAAACATGGCAAAGTGGGACGCATGGGCCCGAAAGGTAAGTGCAATGATGTGAATGTGACACTGTAATATTAGAATTGCTTTCCTCTCTCTACTGGCCTTGTCCTGGAGATTGGCAGCTTTTAGAACACTCTCGGCTCCAAAGATGAATGAAAGGTACTTCAGATATGAATGTACTTGCTACCAGAGAGCTCCTATGACAGTGGCTGTCAATAAGTCACCACACATTTCTCAGGCTGCCTCCTTAGGATGAGCAGGGGTGGGATATTCCAGGAGACCTAGGGAGGAGCAGTCTCCAGAAATATCTAAGAAACCACGAGTTTTAGAAACACAGCTGGGTTCATAGCTGTGTCTTTTCTCAGAATCCACTGCTAAGCAACTCCTTTTGGCTGACCTAGAGTGTAAGGAGGGGGATGAGAAGAACAGAAAGAGTTGACTGATCCATTGGCTTACTCACCTTTCTAAGATCTGTCAGTAGATGATGGAGTGGGAGGAACAGAGCCAAGGAAGATGAGAATGACACAAAGGCCATTAGGGAGTGTTTTTACTCATAACGCCAAGAGTAGCTTCACCAATACATAGCTTCTGGATTGTGGTGTCTAAGCGTGTGTCTTCCAAGCACTGGACATATTCTCCATCAACTGTTACAAGGTGGTGGCCCTAGACCACTGACTTCAAAATCTTTAGCAAGTTAAAGAGAAGAAAAGACTCACAAGCTTTTGAAACCTCAATTTGAGAAATGCTGATTTATACTCTTCCTATTCTATAAATATGTATAATATTCTATAATTATGTACAATCAGTTGCAAAATTATACAGCTTTATTACTGGTAAATGTTTTTTAGGTCATCATAGAAAAAAAACAAAACTGATAATTTTGGAGGAAATCATGATCCCGATCATATTTTTGGGGGGTAAAAACTCAGTAGGGCAATCTCTGATGTCCCCTTGATCATGAAGTTTTACGATTATACATTCTCTCCCCTTCTTAAAAATGGCTAAGATAGTCAAATCTTGTTTTGAAATAGGGAGGAAACAGAATTCCCAAGTGAAGCCCAAAAAGATCTAGAAAGGAACAGAATTAGAATAAAACTCAAGAATTCTTCCACTCAGCCCCTTATTTGACCTCTAGATTAGACATCCTCTGCTATAGACCTTTTAGGAATATCGTATCAGGAAACATTTTAATACCATTGGGTCCAGGATTTTCATTCTTACCCACATTTAGTTTTCGTATATACACTACAATGCTATTAAGATAGATAATAAAACATAGGATATATGTTCCATACCACAGACAGAAGAGTATGCTTTTTGGATTTCCTTCAAGCGGATATCATGTACTAGCCACATCTTCAAAGGGAATTTAAAACCTTAGGATGTAAAGATGACACATGCTTTGCTTTTCAGGAATTAAGGGGGAGCTGGGTGATGCAGGAGACCAGGGCAACATTGGCAAGACCGGGCCCATTGGCAAGAAGGGTAAGCTGCACTTTTCTTTCCTCCAGTGGTAATTTGAGGCAAATCAAGCATACCCTTGATATATTCCAAAACGTTCTGTATCATGAAAATGACCCCTTGTCTTTCTTTTAAAATATGAGTTTTTTCTTTTTTCATATCTTGGCTTTTTTTTTTTAATTTTTTTTTAACGTTTATTTATTTTTGAGACAGAGAGAGACAGAGCATGAATGGGGGAGGGTCAGAGAGAGGGAGACACAGAATCCGAAACAGGCTCCAGGCTCTGAGCTGTCAGCACAGAGCCCGACGCGGGGCTTGAACTCACGGATCGCGAGATCATGACCTGAGCCGAAGTCGGCCGCCTAACCGACTGAGCCACCCAGGCGCCCCTGGCTGTTCCTTCTTTACATAAACAATGTGTCTAAAAAATAAATAAGGGGCTTGAACAAAACTAAATAGAAATTCAGGGACAGAATCAAACATAAAGTTCTGGTAGCCTTGGGACGCCCGGGTGGCTCAGTCCGTTAAGCAGCTGACTCCTTGATTTCGACTCAGGTCATGAGCTCATGGTTCGTGAGTTCCAGCCCCGCGTCAGATTCTGCGCTGACAGCATGGAGCCTGCTTGGGATTCTCTCTCTGTCCCTCCCCTGCTTGTATGCATGCTCTCTCTCTCTCTCAAAATTAATTAATTAATTAATTAATTTAAAAAATAGTATTTGTGGTCTTTACATTGAACTATTTCCTGGGATCTGCTGGTTGTAATCCTTGATACAGTTAAAATGGGTATCACCACCATGATGCATGTTCAGTAACAGAAAACAATTATTCCTAAAACTCAATGCAGTGAAGGGCAGTAGAATTTTCTTTAAAAAGTTTTTTTAATGTTTATTTATTTTTGAGAGAGACAGAGACAGAGACAGAGAGACAGAGCATGAGCAGGGGAGGAGCAGAGGGAGAGGGAGACACAGAATCTGAAGCAGGCTCCAGGCTCTGACCTGTCAGCACAGAGCCCGACGTAAGGCTTTAACCCATGAACGGTGAGATCACGACCTGAGGTGAAGTTGGATGCCTAACGGACTGAGCCACCCAGGCGCCCCTGGAATTTTCTTTCTTAAACTGAATGAAATAATAAAGATTCTTCATCTGGAATTTATTAACAGGTTAGAAGCTTTGAGTGTATGTATGTATTTTCTTTTGTTTTGAGTCCTGTCCCCATCCTGCACAAAATTACTGCCTTCCTCTTATACAATAGGGGTGGCTTCCTCTTTATCATCTGAGCACTCCTCCCTCCTGTCTTCTTATAAAGCCCCACAATGACAGCAGGTTCTAACTGTTCCTGATGGTCAGCAGTTCATGCTTTGTTCCACTTGGTTTGAAGATACCAAGCTGAATGAGAATCCCAATTTTCTTGCAAGAAGTTCATAGACTATTTGGGAGGACAGGACTTGCTCAGAAAGAATCATAATTCTGAATAACTGAAAGACTACTATAGGAGCCAAGTGGGAGAGGAAGGCCTGACTGATATAAAGAACCTACCTAGGTCTTGAGGAACGGTGACATGTGTATGGAAATGGAGGGAAAGACATTTGCAGGGGAGGCAAGAGATTCTAGTGCAAAGGTACAGATCCGGGGAAACTCAGTGCCACAGGCGACGGGACTCCACAGCCTGGATGTGCACCCGGCAGACTTCCTGCCATCCGCGTCCCCAGCAGCGGCATAGTCAATATTGTGCCCCTGGTCACTAGAGGTGCGTTCTTGAGCGGTGAATTGGCGCAGTGGGAGAGAGGCTGCGGTCCCTCTCCATTCATCCTGGAGCTTGGTTATCTCCTCTCTCCCATCCTTTTCCAACTCATTCCTTTGAAAATTTTCCCTCAGCCTGCATTTGAGGGCAGGGACAGAGGGTAGTGCCACTGAAAAGAAAGTGCTGTGCTTTTTTTTGATCCCATGGCTTATAGTGTATGTTTGCCTGTGACTGAAATTCTCGTAGTTGGGGAAGAGCTACATGGACTCCTCAGAGATTATGACTCTTCCCATTTTATGTATTTGGGGTGGTTTTACCATGAAACGAATGAAGCTTTGGCTTTGGAGCCCCACACTTATTTGGGTCCTTCCCAAGACCCTGACAAGGAGCCTTAGCAATGGGTACACATGTCCGTATGGCTTGGGAAAGTTTGCGAAGTAAGGCATTTATCCTCAATTGGTTAAAATAGTACCCCTCAACATAAAAACAAACAAACAAACAAAACAAAACTATTTCCCCCCTTACAAGCCTTTTTATGCGTATTTTTTTTCTAATTGCCCTCCCCTATGAATTTTTAATACCATCCATGGACTATATATCTATTATGTATTATGTGTATATTTGTGCTTTATATATAAAAGAGAGCAAGATTTTTCACCCTTCTAGAACCGACTTTTATATCCTTGAACTGGTATTGTCCTTATCAAGAATGCGCAGGTTAACACTACTGTCTCCTTCCTTTTTTAAAAAAATAATAAAGTTTGTTTATTTACTTTGAGAGAGAGAAAGAGGGAGAGAGTCCCAACCAGGATCCACACTGTCAGCACAGAGCCTGATGCAGGGCTTGAACTCACAAACCATGAGATCATGACCTGAGCTGAAATCTAGGTCAGACTTAACATACTGAGCCACACAGGTGCCCCTACTGTCTCCCTCTGCTCCAGCTTCCTTCCATCAGACTTCTCTTTGTATCAGCTGCTTATGGGAGTGGACACAAGTATTCAGGGAGCTCGCCAAGAGGAATCTGAGTGGGGGAAAGAAACATTTAGTTTGGACTTCATGGGATATACTTACATAGTGTGCAGTTACTTCCAGGTACAATTAAGTTATTGCTAACAATATCAGTGTAGGAATTGCTTCCAAGAATATTCCTACCACTTACTGCACAGATCTATCTGAAGTCATGATGAAAAAGTGCAGAGATCCAATCATCACAAGAATGTGTCTTGGGACCCCAGCACAAGAAATGTGTGAGTTGCAGAAAAGAAACAACATTTGAAATGTACAGGGCAAGAGACAGGCTGTGGAAAATTTTTCTAAATCCAACAGCTCCTATATGGACAAGACTTTACAGAGGTGTTCTCAAATTTGACAATATTCTTAATTTACATACATCATCAATAATAAGTTGTAAAGGTGGAAGAAATTTCTTACATTATTAATAATAAAACAAAAGCCAGATTTCTGCTATAAGTCATGAGAAATTCACTTGCATTAATTCTTTAAGAATGACTACCTAAGGGGCGCCCACGTGGCTCAGTCAGCTAAGCATCCGACTTTGGCTTAGGTCATGATCTCCCAGTTTGTGAGTTTGAGCCCCAGGTAGGGCCCTGTGCTAACAGCTCAGAGCATGGAGCCTGCTTCGGATTCTGTGTCACCCTCTCTCTCTGTCCCTCCCCTGCTTGCACTCTGTCTCTCTCTTTCTCTCTCAAAAGTAAGTAAACATTAAAAAAATCAAAAGGAGGGGCGCCGGGGTGGCTCAGTCGGTTAAGCGTCCGACTTCGACTCAGATCACGATCTTGTGGTCCGTGAGTTCAAGCCCCGCATCGGGCTCTGGGCTGATGGCTCGGAGCCTAGAGCCTGCTTCCGGTTCTGTGTCTCCCTCTCTCTCTGCCCCTCCCCCGTTCATGCTCTGTCTCTCTCTGTCTCAAAATAAATAAATGTTAAAAAAAAAAACAAAAAGAAAAAAAAGAATGACTACCTGAGTCAAAAAAAAGAAAAAAAAAAAAAAAAAAAGCAAACAACCACCACCAAAAAATTAAAAAAAGAAAAAAAGAAAAGAAAAAGAAAAAAACCACAAGACAAAACAAACGGGAGAGGTACCAAATTGAATAGGACTTTAGGGTCTTGATGTGGAGGAGAAGGGAACCACACTAAGATGAGCTATGCATTCTATTCTAATTTTCCTTTCAAGTTGTTCATCAATTCATGAGCGAGGCAGCACTATGAGACTAAGAAGCTCAAGCAGAAAGTTGCTCAAACTGAGTTGGTATTCAAGGCCTGCCAAAGAAGGGTGGCCCAGGAAAATGGTACTCTTTTTCATTTCAAAAATCAACATTTTCAGTTAGAACTCCAGAAATTCTGAAAAACACTGAATTAAACATAAACCCATTCACGTTTCAAAAACTATTAGCAAGCTAGAAATAGAGGGTAACATATTCAGTATGAAAGAGAACATCAAAAACAGCAACAAAAACCCATTAAAAATCATACTCAATAATGAAACCTCGAACACTTCTCTCCTGAGATCTGGAGCCCTCATCACCAATTTTAACCAGCATAATAGCAGTGGTTCTAGCTAGAGTAAAACTGCAAGCATGAGAGAGAAGAATCACAATCATTGGAAACAAAGAAACAAAAGGGTCATTATTTGCAGATAATGTGACCGCATGATCAGAAAATACAAAAGAATCTACAGATTGGGGTGCCTGGGGTGGCTCAGTTGGTTAAGCGTCTGACTTTGGTTCAGGTCTCAACCTCATGGTTCGTGGGTTCAAACCCTGAGTCAGGCTCTGTGCTGACAGTTCAGAGCCTGGAGCCTGCTTCGGAATTCTGTCTCCCTTTCTCTCTGCCCCTGCCCTGCTCTCTCTCTGTCTCAAAAATAAAATTTTAAAAATTAAAAAAAAAAAGAATCTACAGATTAACTATTTGTATTAAGTTTTTTACACAGTTTAGCCACACAAAAACCAATTTTGTTTCTATATACCAGAAACAGTTAAAAATGAAATTAAAACGATGCCACTTATTACAGCATTAAAATTCTTAAATATCTAGGAACAAAGCTAAAACAGAAGGTGCTTAGTCTTCTTCAACAAACAATACATAATGATAATGAGAGCAATTAATGAATGTTTGAAAAAATGGAACTAAAACTACATTCAGAGATTGAAACACTCAATATCGTTAAGATGATCAATATTGTTAAGTTGATCCCCAAATTTATGTATCGATCAATGTTATCTCCATCAACATCCCAGAAGCAGCTCTCTTGGAATTTAATAAGCCAATTCAAAATTTATTTGGAAATGAAAGGCGCCAAGAATACCCAGAGACAATCTTAAAAAAGAAAAACAAAGCTGGGAGCCTGAATTTAAACATTTATTTTAAAGCTACATCCATCAAGATAGTGTTAATTTATGCAGAGATTGTTAAATACACCAATGAAAGGGAACGGAATATGCAGAAACAGACTCCTAAATTTGGTTTATGCAAAGTTGACATTACTTGGCAATGGGAAATGACGCAGTTATCAATAAATAGTGCGAGGTCAATTGGATACTCATGAAAGCAGCCAAGCATATGCAGGCCATAGGTATGAAAAAAGAATTATAGAGGCACAAATTTATTAATTAAAGGGTTATGATTATTAGTGAATTTTGTGGTGTTTGCCTACTTTTAAAGTTTAATGATTTGTTTTTATTTCTTATAAGTATTCATTTTTATACCACTTTTATACCACATTGTATAAGTTTCAGATAAAATGAATCATGGATCTGCCCCTGGCTATATCAGTTTCATGTAGCAACTAGTTAAGAGGAGGAAAGATGTAGCCAGAAAGTGGGATGCTGGACTTCAAGATTTCTGAGATATAGCCATGTTCAGTAAGGTTGAGATCCTAAGTATTTCCCTGGAGATGAGCAGAAGTGGAGGCGGAGGGAGAGTCACGCTCATGAACACGTCCAGAATTCAAGACTTCATTTTCCAGATTTAAGTGTGTCAAACACAGATGAGGCTCCAGCTAGGGGAATTGGAGTTCGTGATCTTGAATCAAGTCTTAAACCCTTCGTAGAATAAGACGATGTGTCTTGGGAGGGTGGTAGATAACAGAGATGATGAAGAGTCGAGTTCAGTATGATTTTCTGAGCCTCAGTGGCTGAATTTCCACAAATGTTGAATAAGTAACAGTCTGGAAATTATAGGGTTAACTAACCTTATCTTCTTCAAGCCAATTCCATACCTGCATACCGTTATTACTTTATTCATTGTCATGGCTTATTAGCTTGTCTTTTTTGCCCCCTCTAGACTGTGAACTTCTGGAAGAACAAATGAATGAAAGATTTACTGGCTCTATTCGCTTAAAGATCAGCTCTATGTGGGGACCCTACCTTTTAATCATTTTTATCCTAGTGCCTATTATACAGTGGAAACTTTCTAAATGTTTTTTGCATTAAGAATGAAAATGTGAATGATAAAATATTTTATTTCCTGTGATGTGGCCCTCTTTTTGACTCTTTGTTTCTATAAGTACTACTGTCCCTTAACATCAATTTCCACCATTCACTAATTTCTTTCTCTTCCAGAGATATGCCATCAAAATTTATGAGCATGTCTCGGAGTTTAAAAAAAATTGAGGTTTAGTGTTCTGGCTCACCTGGATTAATTTCATTTTTAATCTGTACTTTGAAATTTATTGTCCTCATTTTGTCAGGGGCTCTTCTAAATTTTTCACTGACTCAGATTAATCTCAACTTTCTGGGATGACCTTAATGTTGTCACTTGCATGGACAAGGTAGCTTTCTGGATGTCGATATTTCATTTTAGGAATAAGAGAGAATGATTTAGTACAGGCAAATTCAACCTCATAGCAAAATAAATGTTTTTACTTAAGGTCAATAATCCTTTTACAGTGGAAGCATTATGATATTTTTTTGTTTGTTTTTTAAATACAACCTCTAATTCTTCAAGCTTAAGACAGTTATTACTGACACGTTCCCACTCATGGGCCAAAATAAGTTTTTGTGTATGGCCTTAAACCTGAATTCATTTTCAGGAAACAGGCATTGTAAGCTCACATCCTCCATGAACCAGCTAAGTATTTGGCAGAAGCTCACATTGGTTGAGCAGCCTCTATGGCTTAAGCACAGAGCTAATCCCATGATAAGATGACATTATCCAATGAATCCTCCTTAATAATCTTCTGATTTTAGGTGCCATTATTTTCACTTAAAAAATGAAGAAACAAAGGCTTAAAGAAATTAAGTAACCTGGGCACGTTTAGCTAGTGAGCGGCAGAGCCAGGATTGAAGCCCTGGTTTTTCAGACTGCCTTGGTTGTTCACTCTACCACACTGGTTTGACTTTCCCATCTGTCAAAAAAGGAAAGACATTCATGGGAAAATACTGGAAAGTAGTCACAGTGCTTACATCTGTAAACGTATATGCTTCCAAAAAATGCCATTTTTCAATTCAAAAATCCGTTTTCCACATTATTAGGATCCAGCTGAAGGCTCTTGCTTCAGTGAACATCTTCTCTGCCTGGATCCATGGCCATTTTGGCCGAAAACCCAGCAGGCATTTCCTTTATTTCATTCTGTGAGTAGGTAATAGTGATCGTGTCCCATTTCCTTGGTCTGCGATGTGTGCTTTGTTTTCCTTAAAACCCCATTACTTTTATAAAGCAAATACTCCATTTAGGCTTCTTTAATGTCCACCACTGGGTTTAGCCCAGAACTAGGATGATAGCAGGACTAGAGTCAACTTTCAGCCCATGTTGAATTGAAAGGGATCCACATATAAAGAAAACACACTGTTTTAAAAAGATAGCATATTAAACTATATTCATATGAACTTTTAAGTCCATATTGTGTCTCGTGGTGACAAGGACTTGGCATGCCTTTCAACTACTGAGAGCATTTTTTTAAATACTTCACTTTCTTTCATTAAATCATTGGTTCACTCATTTGGGAAGCGCCATGAACTAGGGAGTCAGAAATGATTGGGTTTCAATGCCAGCACTGCCACTGAATTGCTAGATGTCCATGAACAAGTTATTTTGCCTCTAGGATCCTCCATTCTTTCAGCTGTAGAATAAAGATAATGATAATAGCTAGCTTAATGGATTTAACTTGATAATATCTCTAATAATATGAATATCTATAAAGTATCTGGAACAGTACTTACAAAATGATTGGCACTTAGCAAAGGCATATTCCTTTCTTCCATTAATATGTCCTCAAATTCTATTTTTACCTTTAACAATTTACATAAAAGAGAAATGGAGGCATTTGCAGGACACAACTTAGGTGTGAGCAGATCAGTCTTCCTCATCAGGGTGCATGGCATGTTTCCCATGCTTTTTCCAGTGTACCTCTGTTGGACATTGTCCCCTAACTTGCTCCCATCTTCACCTGCTGAAGTTCTTCAGAACCAAGCTCCAATGCTGTCTTCTTCATCCCTCCAGCTGAAGTACTGCCTCGTCTACCT
Organism: Panthera uncia; assembly: GCF_023721935.1. Taxonomy (NCBI): domain Eukaryota; kingdom Metazoa; phylum Chordata; class Mammalia; order Carnivora; family Felidae; genus Panthera; species Panthera uncia. The sequence goes on along the minus strand of NC_064812.1, from coordinate 20,192,702 downwards.
CCCCCAACCAGAGGATGTTATCTCTGTCCAATGTTCAATGTCTCTCTTACAGCATTTATCACATTCTGTTGTCATGGATTTCATCATTGCCTTATTTCATTCAAGTGCAAGTTCTGAGGCTTCCTCCTACACACTTAAATTGCATTTTGGGTTTCAAGGACTGCTTTTTCTCTTTGGGGAGCCCATGACCATATGGCATCCCTGTAAAAAGAAGTGTCCACATGGGTCAATTTGGAAATGTTCAGCAAATTCCTGGGGCCTGGGCAAGCGGGCTTTCCTGAAAGATCAACAGTCAATATGTACAGGACTCCTTTTAATCTTTGTTTTTGAGAGAGATAAAGAGACAGAGTGAGAGTGGGGAAAGGGCAGAGAGCAAGGGAGACACAGAATCTGAAGCAGGCTCCAGGCTCTGAGCTGTCAGCACAGAGCCTGACACGGGGCTCGAACTCACCAACCGTGAGATCAGGACCCAAGCCAAAGTGGGACGTTTAACGGACTGAGCCACTGAGGCGTCCCCAATATGTACAGGACTCTTAATGAAAGGCACTCAGCAGACAGTGATGAAAAGAATAGCTAATGAGCAGGCAACATGGGCCACCCTACGGGTTTTAGAGTGGCTCCCATTTTTTTCCCTTTTGCTGGTAAAGGATGGGGTTAGGTAGAACCTTCATGCTGACTCCATTTCCATTCATATTGCCCCTTTGGGGGACATAACTAATTCCCTGGACTCACCAAACTCCTACAGAGATAAGCCCCATACCCTTCTGGCCTGGATGACCTTCACCCTATATTCATCCCTCCCAAATTCCTTTTTTTTTTTCTTTCTTTTTCTAGTTCACCATTGAAGCATAAACTCTATTTTACTTCTATCAGGGTCTTCTCTTTTGATTCTCAAGAACTTCAGCCAAACATTTCCTCTTGGAAATCAAAAGCTTTTGCTTTCAATTATTGTGTCTGATGTAGGCTTCAAGGGCTTGTTTTGAAGTTGAAAAAAAAATCAACATTTTTTTCCTCTCTGATTTAATACTCCTGATTCTCTGAGAGTTATTTTGTGGATGCCTCTGACTGAATAAGAAAATGGACACATACAAAGAAGAGCAGAAGAGAAAATTATCAAGGTTGATATTTTGGCGTAATATATTTGACACAGCTTTATATTACAGATATTTGCATACATCACATCTTTTCCAAAATGTATAAACCCCTTCAAGTCAGAAGTTTAATCTTGTCTCTCTTTATACCTTCTCAAAGTACCAAGCCTTTTGTCTTGCACAGTGTAAGTAATAAATAGTAAATATTTGAATTAAATTGGAAAAGCACAATATATGTTTTTGAGAAGCCAAGGGTGAAGCCATATGGGAGAATTGGGGCACCACAATGTGCTAATCAACTGATCCAGGTATAGAAAACAATGGTGCTTTTAAAGTTAAAAATATGCAGAGCATTGTATTAGCCTTTCTCAGAAGGCCACGTTAGTAGGGCAGGTGACACAAATTTAAATGTTCCCTACCCATTCTATCGGAATTCTACATTCAATCTAAATAAATGATGACTTGTTTGATTAGTCGTACCTGTGCAGCCAACGCAAAATCAAATTATTTACATAAAACCAAAGAATATTAGTTGGCGACACTACAAGTGGAATTCAAAAACTGTTTCCTATGATTTTAGGTGTATAAGATATTGTCTGCCAGAAACAATCTGCCATTTTAGTTCATTGTTCTTTTCATGGTGATTGTTTTTTTTCAGGTGACAAAGGGGAAAAGGGTTTGCCAGGGATCCCAGGAGGAAAAGGCAAAGCAGGTAAGGCTTGCTCATTTTTCTCTTCAATGTCTGGCATCATTCCAAATATATTCATCTTTAAAAATAAATACATTTTCATGAAAGAAAAAAATAGTCCTCTCGGTGCTTAACCTGGTTTTACTCGGGCTGGGGGAAAAGAAAGAAGGGAACTTTCCTCTCCATCTGCTGGTGACTTTCCAAGCCCTGGGGAAGGGAGTGATGGCACATTCCATCCCAGTCATGCTTAGTGGGAGAAGCAAACCCAGCACATCAGGAAGCAGCCCTCATTCTCCCAGAGCCAGAGGAAAATCCACGTTGGCCATGGCAGTGGGACCGAAGCGGCGTTCCCTGCATTCCACCGGCATCTCAACCAAACGGAAGGGAGGCCCGCAGCAAACTGGCCTGATCCAGAGAGACACCATGGGTACAGGACACACCTTCGGTGGCCAGAAAGAGTCTTCCTGAGTCCTGAAAGAGTTTTGTTTCCAATGCTCTGTGCAGGGAATGTAGGTAGATTGCTTCGAGGGGAGCTCACAGAGGTGCAGTGAAGACTAATTGTAAGAACTGTTTTAAATTCCTTATATTTAACTGTGAACACAGATAAGTAAAGCCACAGATTTCCCCCCCTCTTTGGGTAATAAAATTTTTTTGCTTCTCAATTGCCAAAAAAGAAGGCAAAAGGAACTGATTACATGAAGCAGCCATTAAATAGAAAAAGGGAATCATTTGAATTTCACATCACTTCCCTTACAATTCTTTCTCTGCCTCGGCATCAGCAGGTAGTTGAAAAGGTAAATGAGCAAAGCGGGAATGAATGGTGGAAATTAAAATCAGAGTTAATCCACAAATGGGGGGACTGGCTCTTGAAATTATAAGTTGAATCTATTCACAAGATTTAAATTTAGTCCTTGAAACATTCAAGGATCATTCAAGCTATACTTGAAATGGATAATCAAAATTACCATTGGATTTCATCATGAAAGTTTTCTCCTGTCTTGGGAGAGTTGTGTGAGCCAGTGAGCAATGCAGTAACAGAAGAGAAGACTGGCTAGAAATTTGTTTTAAGAAAGCTGTAAAGATTCTATTTTGAGATTGGATGGGCACATTCTGTGTTCAACAAAAATGCCAAGTGGTCCACAGTGTGTGTGCAGTGGTTTGCCACAATTTACTCTTCACTTTAAAAATCTGGCTTAGGGCTGTGTTTTAGCTCATCTAAAATACTTCAAAAGATACTCTGTAAATTCCTGAAGACAATGTCAATTGGAAACTTTGTTTTATTTATTTATTTATTTTCCTTATTTTTTTATTTTTGAGACAGGGAGAGACAGAGCATGAACAGGGGAGGGTCAGAGAGAGGGAGACACAGAATCTGAAACAGGCTCCGGGCTCTGAGCGATCAGCACAGAGCCCGACGCGGGGCTCGAACTCACGGACCGCGAGATCATGACCCAAGCCGAAGTCAGCTGCTTAACCGACTGAGCCACCCAGGCGCCCCTGGAAACTTTGTTTTAAATAAAAGACTAAAAGTATAGCCATTCACAGAAAGACACAGCCAGACTAGGAAAAGATGATAGTAAATATTGAGAAGAGAGTCATTGTCCTTTCCAACTGAACTATGTGTACTTCAACATGAATTCACAGTTTTTGTCATTTCAAAGGCACCGTCTGTGATTGTGGAAGATACCGGAAAGTTGTTGGACAACTGGATATTAGTGTTGCTCGCCTCAAGACATCTATGAAGTTTGTCAAGAATGGTGAGTATATCCTCTTTTGCTTTATGCTGACAATTCAACCTCTTTCAACACTGTAATTCCAGTATTCAAGAATACAATTCCAAAGTATTTCCAGTATTTTAGCGGCAAATACCTTGGGTCAGGCAAAAGCCTACTGAGATACTGTCACCACTTTGCAGGTCTCTCAAATGTTAATTATCCCTTCAGACTCCAGGACACTACCTACATATATTCATACATAATACATTCATTTGCCTATGGATAGAAAAAGATACTTTTTGGAGAAAAGGGAATGGAGAAAAGGGCAGAGTTTAGCAAGCCATGCCTTAAGAATAAAAAAGGACAGGAAGAGTCCAACAGAGTTAGCATCTCAGAAAAGAGAAGTAATAGTAAAAACAATAGCTACTTTCTTGAGAATTTGAAATAGTGATCGCCATGTGAGTATTATGTTTACACTGAAGCTTAGAGAAATTACCTTGCCCATAGATACAGAGCTAATTAACAGGGGAGCGGGGATTTGACTGTGGGTTTCACTGATTCCTCTACCCTCAATACAAACCTACAGATCATTATGTGTTTCTCAGAATGGTGCAACTTCCCACGCTAGCCATTTTTGTTATCCCTGGTCCATTTCCCCATTGTAGTTAGCGGTGAAACCCTTAAAGTAGGGCCTATGTGTTCTCTTCGGAGACAGTATGAATGAAGAATCTATGGTAGTTACAGTTGAAATTGGTTTCCTTTGCTACATTTTTATTTACTGTAATCCAACTATGTTTGTTGTACATTATTAGAAACACACATATGCCATCTGTGTTCCTCTTCATCTTGTAAACTACTCTTAGAGATGTTGTCTCTGACATGGATTCTCATGAAAACCCCAGACCCTTGAGGTTCAACACAGAGCAACAGTTTTTGATCTATATTGGCATGGTCACAGATTTCTTGGCAAATTTTAATTTATAGACCCTAAGAAATATATGCAGATGTCCCTGAAACCTAAAACATATTTACCGTATTATGAGCTCAGGATGATTCTGAGTCCCCAATTCTGCCCTGAATCTTATATAGTAGCTCAGTACTTCATGTATCAGGAGTGAACTATGGACAATTTCAATCTATGTACACGTTCATAGCCCAGAAATTCAGCCCCAAACAGACACATTTCTGCATTATTCCGATATCCCCTTGATAAGCTTTTACCATCCTGGGCACTATTGCAGGCTCTGAGCCTACAGAGTGGTAAAGACACAGACATTGTCCTCAAGACACTCATAGTTTAGTACACAAGACATACAGACAAATCATTAGACTGGAATGCACTGAGGGATACACAAGAGAAAAAGCCAAGAGCAGTGGAAACGTGGGGAAGGTGCACAAGAGCCCTGTCTTTGCGGGGACGTTAGAAAAGCTCGTACAGGAGGAAATACTTCCACTTAGATCTAATTGACAAGGAGTTTTCCAGGTAAATCAGTGAGAAGACTTCCCAGGCATAAAAGTCATTGAAGTGGAAGAGAGAAGGACAGGCTGTTGGACTCTGTATGGCAGAGCGTAAAGTAGGACAGGAGAACAGTCTGAGAGGAGCTCAGTGCAGTTCATATGACAAGTCTTTGTCAAAACAGTCTCTTCTTCACAGTCGCATGGGAAGTTAAGGAGGAAGGACAAGGAGGGCAAATGGGAAGGCTTTGTTCTCCATTTGATAACTACGAGGGTGATAAAAATATTAAACCAGTGCCTACCTCATAATAGGGGCTTGCAAAATAATTGTTGAACATCGAATACACGAATTTAATCACAGCAATATTATATACTTGCTTTTTCCCTTTTTGAGATACATAATCTTGCTCATCTTTTCCTCTCTGCCAAGTCATCGCAGGGATTAGGGAAACTGAGGAGAAATTCTACTACATCGTGCAGGAGGAGAAGAACTATAGGGAATCCCTGACCCACTGCCGGATCCGGGGTGGAATGCTGGCCATGCCAAAGGACGAAGCTGCCAACACCCTCATTGCCGACTATGTCGCCAAGAGTGGCTTCTTCCGGGTGTTCATCGGGGTGAACGACCTTGAGAAGGAGGGACAGTATGTGTTCACAGACAACACTCCACTGCAGAACTACAGCAACTGGAGAGAGGGGGAGCCCAGTGACCCCTACGGTCATGAGGACTGTGTGGAAATGCTGAGTTCAGGCAGATGGAATGACACCGAGTGCCATCTTACCATGTACTTTGTCTGTGAGTTTGTCAAGAAGAAAAAGTAACTTCCCTCGTGCTACACATTTGTTCTTTCTCTGCGACTACCATTGCAGTTATTTGTATCCATCCTTTTCTTTCTAATTATGCCAAATTCATTCTGACTCAAAACAAGTAGAAAATGCTGAACTGAGGTTTGGAATCTCCATTGCTGTCATCTTCTCTGATGATCTTGAACATTTTCATACACAGTATATTATTGAGTCAGTAGCACACCGAGTTACATGGATCCTGAGAGAGAGTTTGAATTACTAGTTGTGCAGAATGTGGCTATCCATGTGTCAGATGAAGTGTTCTCTTGGCATTTGCTCCGCTGTCTCTCCTTAGGTTCCTAAACCACTGTCCATTTAACCCAGTGGATAATTGGACAGCTGGTTGGTGACGATTAGGCTAACTTACCCTTGCTCAAAGCCAGACGCATGGGAAGGCCTTCTGCTAGGGGTGCAGAGATGTTATCTGTCTTTGAAGCCGAGATCCCCTATTCTTTTAGTGGTCACCCACCATGCCTGTAGCCACACTTGCAAGGTCCTCTTGTTTGCTCAGACATAAGATTATTTTCAACCCCAAGCCTCTGTATGAGAAACTTCTAGCCCATGACCTGTTCCAGACCGTAAGGAATCACACAGAGAACTGTGCTTCTGATTAACAGCGTTCACTGAGATCTACCAGGAAGTTGCTTTGGTCTCTTTCTATAGGCCCACAACTTAATCCTAGGGCTCCAGGTTCTGACTCTGATTTGAGGAAAGGGGAACTTTAGAAATTGAAAAGAAAAAAGGAAGGGAGAATTTTTTCCCAAACAGTATTATTTGTAAACCTGTTAAATTGCCCCTTGCTACTAATATCGCTCCATTTTTCTGTGTCTTGGGTTTATCCATATCAACTTTCTTCCCCTTAGGCATGGGGAACAAAGGAAGGAGTTTGTGAAACCTTCAGAAAACTCTAGAAGCTTCAAGGTGCTACCAATGTCAAATTGCTAAGTCCTCTCCTTCTTGCCTCTAATATATCACTTACGGTGACATTTCATGGGAGACCTTTTACTTTCCATAACTGTATGTTATAAAAAACCCCATACCAGAGATGCTCTTTGTCATGCTCTGACATCATAGGAATGTGGCGGGTGTGGAGCTTGGAACTTGCCTAGAACTCACATTTATTGAGCTGGTAAAATTCTACTTTGAACTGCAGATCAAAACTCAAAGCAGCTTTTGTTTCAAATTTGAAAATAATATAGTCAACAAAACTCTAGATTTTTCCCCTTCTAAACTGCTGTGCCAGTTATAGTTTGTGACATATGATCAGACTATTCAAAATGCTGGCAAAATGGTTAATGAAATAAGAGAAACAGATCAACAACATATGTTCACCTTCAACCATCTGTCCGTGATTTCACCCATGACTAACTGGTTATGAGATAAGATTTAATTAGGTTATTTCTGTGGGTTTATTGAGAGTCACAGACTCAGGTCCTACAGGGGCCATACAAGATGACATAAATAAATCAAGCGGAACGGGTGGGGATCCCAGTGCTGAACACAGCTTATTCTCCTAAAGAAACCGGCTGCTCCTCAGTCACTGCTGTTTTTCCTATGGAAGATCCAATATCACTACATGCTCTGATATTTCAAGAGAAGTCAGAAACCTGCAACTTCATAATGTATATCCATGTTTGAAAATACTGCAATCAGTCCATTTTTAGCCCAAATATCTAAGTTATACAAAACAGTCTCCTAGCCAAAAGGCTGAACTTTTCATTTCTCACCTCTGAGGAAAAGTTCTGAAGGTTCTAACCATGTCGAATGTCATTAGGATACAATGACATCAAAGTCAAGGTCTCCCATTTGTACTTCAATCAGTTCAGCTCAATGACAGGAATTTGTCCAGGGTTTGCCATTGATGGAGTTAATAAACTCGTTACTTAATCAGACTTTTGAGAATGTGGCATATGATATTTGGAAGGCAAGACAGTTTAATAAAAATTACAAAGCAGGACACGATATCAAAGCCGGTAACCTTGGATGGAGCCTAAGGAACAAGAACCTAGAAACAGTTGGAGGAAAAGAAAGAAATAAGAAGAAAGGAGAGAAAGAATGGACAGCAAGCATTGCTTAGAGGTCACTTGCAGTGAGATCCATATTCTGATTTGTTCTCAGTGGCAGAAATATGAATATTTATTGTGTGTACTGTAAGCACTATTATTAGTTATTATTATCATTGTTACTATTAAAACATTTCTTTCAATGACTCATCTTTGCTGCCAATGCTTTTAAGAGAAGATGACAGAATGTCTAAGGTACCACACATTTAGATTTACTATAAAACTTGCTTCAGTTTTATGAAGCCCTGTGTGCTTTACAAAATAACAAAATAAATTCCCTTACACACCACTTCTCATTTGGTCCTGATACGCTTTGTGCAGTAGGAAGGCATCCCATTTTGCTGCCATTTTCACAACGAGAATACTGAAACCCAGGAAAGCTAACCAATTTACCAAAGTCAATTCATTTGGGAGAAAAACAAGACCAACCTGCTGATCAAAACTGCCAATCCAGTGTTCTCTCCAGTGCTCTCTCCAGCCTGTTTACTGATCATGTTAAATGGAAGCTCATTCATGATTCTCTCATGATAGTGGGCACTCAAATTATCTCTCTTGATTACTTTCCAAAGCTAAAGATTAGAGTCAATTAACAGACATGCTGGAGATAGAGAAACTTGCCTTACAAATTTGGTGTTCACTAGCTTATTTTTTAATTCATAAATGTCTTTACGTGGCCTTAGTGCTGGGGAGGTGATTTAGTACGACCTCCCTATAGTTTTGCAGATAACTACTGCTAAAGGAAAGCAGAACAGATATATGAAAATCAAGATCTGCTCAAAGTAAAGATGAAAAAATAATTTATTTGCCCCATAAAATTCATAAGAACTCCCTTAAATAATTAGCATTTAAAATCAATTTTATTCTCAAAAAGTTAAGTTTATACTCAACTCTTCAGGGGTACATCTGTGTACTTCCCAAAGACTACATAGAGTTTCCATGGGAAGAAAATTTTAAAAATACATTGACAACTTCACAGCACTACCTTCTCAGAGGAACACATTCCATAACTAGGTGAGAAGAAATATCATTGAGTTATTGCCCAAACACTGTGGAAAGGTGTATACCCAGAGTTGAGACATATATAACTGACATTGATTACACTTTGGACACCTCACCCATAAAAACTTGGCATTAAAAATATGTGTGTATTTTGTCCTGCTTGGATATATATTAACCAAATATGGGCTGATTTGATTGTTACTAACCAACTAATTTTCAGCTCTCGGGATTGCATACTTTGAGACAATAAGATATCTATTGAATAGGAAAGGTTAATTAAATAGCAGCACCCACTACATTGTCAACAGTTTTGAGACTAAATGTCTGCGGGTATTATCTCTAATAAAAAAATTATGGGACGTCTGGGTAACTCAGTCAGTTAAGCTTCTGACTCGAGATTTTGGCTCAGGTCATGATCTTGAGGTTCGTGAGTTCAAGCCCTACTTCAGGCTCCACGCTGGCAATGTGGAGCCTGCTCGGGTCTGTCTGTCTGTCTGTCTCTCTCTCTCCCTTTCCCTCTTCCTCTCTTTCTCAAAGTAAATAAATAAACTTAGAAAAAAGAAAGAAAATCATGATGGGATTCCATGTAAAACCCTGCAGCTTTGAGTATCACTTTAAAAGTAAAAATCCAGGGATGCCTGGATGTCTCAGTCAGTTAAGAGTCCGACTTTGGCTCAGGTCATGATCTCACAGTTTGTGGGTCCGAGCGACGCCTTGGGCTCTGTGCTGACAGCTCAGAGCCTGGAGCCTGCTTTGGATTCTGTGTCTCCCTCTCTCTCTGCCTCTCCTCTGCTGGTTCTCTGTCTCTCTCTCTCTCTCTCTCTCTCTCTCAGAAATAAATACAAATTTTAAAAAAATTAAAAATCCAGATCTGGTGTCATGATGTCTTGAATTCCAATGCCAACTGTGCCACTTATTAGCCCTATTAAGGGGGAAATTTCCACGCTCTAAACCTCATTTTCCTAATCTGTATAATTCCTCCACAGAGTACTGTGACAATTAAAGACAGGATGTGTAACGAGGTAAGAACCAGGGTACCAGCCAGGCACATTACAGGGGTGCGATAAAACTTGACCATTACCATCAGCCACATGTTGAAAAGAAACAAGTCATATTCTAAGATACAGGTTTCCCCCTAGTATCCGAAAGTAGAGCATTCCCATGAAACCTTTTTGTGAACTGAAATGGTGTGAAGAAACAATTACCATTAATGTATATGGAATATTTTTTTAGCGTTCCAGACCTAAAAAAAAAAAAAAAAAAAAAAAGATCACCTGTCTTAGGCTTTTTTGATGCCTTTGGACACATCTTGCTAATGATGCGCAAAATAAATCGAGGTAAAGCCTAGATGCTCATGGGCACACGTCAAAGCTCTGGCGGTTGATGCTGAGATGTTGAGTGTAGGTCACAAGGGACGGAGCTTGGTGGGACGACTCATGCTCCTCAGGGTGTGGCTCCTTCTCTCCCGGATCCTGTAAGACCAACGCTGAACGCTGTGTTCACTTTCCAGATTTTTTCCCCGGGGAAGTGAAAATTCTCTGCAGATTCTTTCAGTTAGTGAAAGCAGATACTAATGTAGGTCTTCTGTAAAAGCAAAGTGGCACAATGTGAACTTTCTTAAAGTGGGGGATACCTATATACATTTTATACACAAAAAATTACTTAAGTGAAAAAATATATGTATACAGCATATACGCTATATGCATGTATTTCTGTACACATTATACACATATATATACATTATATATGTGTGTGTGTGTATATATATATATATATGCATGTGCTGTATATGTGTGTCTGTGTATGTATACACAGGCAGATAACTTTTCTTATCCTCATTTCTAGAGAAAATTTTCATCCTCAGGGCAGTGAATAAATTTGCTGATTAGAATTAGTGTTGAGGTTCATAACTGGATATGATTGATTCCTAAAATAATTTCTACTTTTCCTAAGATGCGGTTCATCTGAACTCATGTTGATCACATAAAAAGTAACTATTTTTTTAAAAATTAAAAAGGAAACCATCACCTTGAAGTTGTAAGGCCTTCATCATCTAGCTGCGTCCCTTAAAATTTGAAGGGAAAATAGTCATGTCCTTTAGAGTGAAGATTAAAGGAAAGGAACCATTTGCCACAGATATTCTATACACAAATCTTTTTCTGAATATAGGAATTTCTTTCACTGCACTTGTAACAGATGGTAATACAATCCATATTTGAATGGTTTTGGTAATTCGCTAACCCCATTAGAGAAATTTTCCTGATGGTGAACTAAAATCTTCTTCCTTCTAATTCCCACCCATCGTCCTTGTTATGGTCTCTGCTGTTTATACCTCTGAAAGTTCTGGCCCAGAGACAAGCTAGAGCAGGTACTTAATGAAAGTACGAATCAGGGAAGGGAGAACTGTCCTCACTATGGCACTGACTACTAAGGTGGATATCCAGTTTTACACGTTTCTTTAAACCTAGATGGTATTCTCCACATTCAATGAATTCAAATTTTTTTGGTGAGGCATGAGGGGCACAGAGGTAGAGTATGAATGGTGTTCGAAGTCATGTGGGGCATCTCAGTCATAAATAATCTATTTATTAGGAAGGTGCATGGGTGCACAGGGTTCAACCCCAGGAAGGATACTGTTAAAAGGTAGATGGTGGGGGAAGGCCTCGATGAGAGGGTTCAGAGCAGGTGTCCCAATGCTAGTGGGAGAATGAAGTCCAAATCAGAGTCCATGTGCATAGAGCCTACACGATGAGTAATTGGCCTGGGTGGATAGTAAAGTTCATTAATTTATCAAATATATTTACGGAGCATTGACTATGTGTTAAGTGGCAGGCACTATGATAAGGTTGGAGACACAATGGAAAAGAAGACAAATCGGATTTCTAGACTGATGGGCAGAACTCCCTTCATGCTCATTGAACATCAAGTCTACCACGCTGAGGCCCAAGATTTATTCCATTGTCAGGGATGGAATATATAAATCTATCCTATTTTTATGTGTACTTCCTCTTCAACATAACACCTCTTCAAAGATCTCCTGAAATAAGTTGGGCAAGGAATTTTCATGTCACAATACCACATTACCCTTTCTCAAAGAGTAACACAGACACATTCCTTTGAATACATTTACACATCCATTTTAACTGACTCATTTTGAGGTGAACAAAAAGCTCTCATATCAGTGTCTATGCTCACCCACATCACTTCCTCACAAAGATAGAATGTATCCTTGAGGTTGTGCATAAATGAGCATTGATACCTGGTAAATGTCCCCTTGCCTTATTTTTTCCTGGCGACCTATAGCTGACCTTCAGTGAAACTCAGATTTGCCATAGATTGTCACTTTCATAATAAAATAGGGACACTTAGGAGGAAGGGACGAGAAGTGAGTCAGACATTTTGCAATTCATTAAAATGTGAGTACAGCAACCCCAAATTAATCACTATGTTAGCCTCTGCATTTGAGAGATAATGGAGATTAATGTGTGTCCACGCAATTTTAAAGCTATATGACCCTTTGGCACATGTATTTTTCACTTTAAAACCCTTAAGCAGACTAATTTATCAATAGGTAACACTTACTCTTTGTGTAAACCTGATTGGTGGGCCTTTGGGAGAGGGGATGGAGATGAGGACTGTCTACAGTCAACCCCTGGATATATTGATAGAATGTCAGCTCCAGGGACGAGTACTCATAAGCTCTTTCATGATGTGTGAAAAGCCCAGGCAGGCATAGGAACATCTTCTAAGTCTTGAGAAACTGAGGTAAGGAGAGATGTAATTGCAAACACATTTAATTGAAATCCAATAAAGTCTAGGTGAATATTTTTATTAAGTACAGTTAACATGGCAAAGAATTATGGGAGACTCTTCTCATAGTAGATAACAATTTCACATGGATATTTCCTAAATCAACTTGGAGAGGGTGATTCTGGAGAAGGCTACCAGGAGAAACATGTGTTGTATAAGTGGATGATTTCTGGAAATGTTTATGTTTAAAAATATCTTCCCCAACCCCGTTTTGTGTAATCTTATCTCTGAATTTGATGAGCTTGGTATTTTACAGAGACACAACCTTCAGGGTGGATGAGGATTTTTGTACTAGCAACTTACAAGCACTATAATTCCCTCTTCCACAGAATCGGGTTATTGTCTTTGCCCTAAAGGACCTTAGAACTTAAAGAATAGAGTGAATGAACACAAGAAGTTATTTCTAATTTTGGTCTCTATACTTGAGAAAAGTGATAGGTTGATATGTCCAAAAATACATATGGAGACACCAAAATAAAGTACCAAAAAGCGCAGTTTTTAAAGAAGCTTGAAAATATTTTTTCTGGGTTTCTTTCTTTTTTTTTTAACTTTTATTTATTCATTTATTTTTTAATATAATTTATTGTCAAGTTAGCTAACATACAGTGTATACAGTGTGCTCTTTGCTTCGGGAGTAGATTCCCATGATTGATCACTTACGTAGAACACCCAGCGCTCCTCCCAACAAGTGCCCTCCTCAGTGCCCATCACCCATTTTCCCCTCTCCCTCGCCTCCCCCATCAACCCTCAGTTTGTTCTCTGTATTTAAGAGTCTCTTAAGGTTTGCCTCCCTCTCTGTTTGTAACTGTCTTCCTCCTTCCCTTCTCCCATGGTCTTCTGTTAAATTTCTCAAAGTCCCATCCCATTCCCAATAAGAGATTATCTGAAAAAAGAAGAGCTTAGGTAGTTTTCCTTTTGCACTTACAAAGGTGGAGATACAAACCCACATATTTACCCCCTTCCTTACTTTTTTGTTTTGTTTTGTTTTGTTTTTAAATAAAATCTTACTATGCCGGTGCGCTTGGGTGGCTCAGTCGGTTAAGCGTCCAACTCTTGATTTCAGCTCGGGTCATGATCTCACAGTTCATGAGTTCAAGCCCTGCATCAGGCTCTGCGCTGATGCACAGAGCTGCTTTGGATCTTCTGTCTCCTTCTGTCTGACCCTCTTCAGTTCGTGCTCACACACTCTCTCTGTCAAAAATAAATAAATATTTTTAAAAAGAAATCTTTAAAATAAAATAAAATAAAAAAATAAAATAAAATAAAATAAAATATTTAGGGTTAAGAAACCCAGAAGGATTCATAGAGAGCTTTTTTGTGTGTGGGGCTTGAACTCACAAATCTTGAGATCGTGACCTGAGTCAAAATCAAAAGTTGTTCGCTTAACTGACTGAGCCACCCAGGTGCCCCTGCATGGAGAGATTTTATTTAAAAAAAAAAAAAAAAAAAAAAAAAAGGAAGGGGGTGAATATGTGTGTTTGTATCTCCACCTTTGAAAGTGCAAAAGGAAAACTACCTAAGCTCTTCCTTTTTCAGCTAATGTCTCATTGGGAATGGGACGGGGCATGACACTGCTGCCTCTCCTTCAAAATGTTATATTATCAGTTTCCCTCCTTCCTGCGTTTTCAAAAATTCAGTAGCTCGGTATGCATTAATGTTCTGGCCTCACCGATTCATACCACTACCAATTATCAAGATAATATTTACAGGGTGAAATTATACACACCAAAGAATGTGTTCCTCTGAGCACCACAAACACGCCCTCAGATCCGTATGGATAGAAATTACGTGATATCTGGGTCCTGGTGTGCAATCTCCTTACACTGGAAATATTTACTGGTAAATTTTCTGCAAATACTCCTAAATAATTTTAGGAGTTTAAGATTCTGAAACATCCTTGCATTTATCATAATCTTTATGGCCCCTTATTTCCTGGGCATTTCTAGCCATAGTTGTTGGAAAATACCCTCACACTTTCCTGAAGTATAATAACGATGTAGCCACTGGGATTATAGGTCCTTAGTTCCTTTACTGTTAGTATGGTTTCTTCTGTTCGTCCCCAATGATGATGAATTTGTCAACATGAAGTCATAAAGGAACTTAGCAGAGGACATATCAATAGTATGATGGAGGCAGAAGACAAAGTACAGTAGGGTTGATGGAGAAATGGGCTGCAAGAAGGTAGAGATGATATATATAGAAAACATCCCAACATACAGAATTCCAGGAAGTAGATCATTTTAAAAGTACCATGTGAGGGGCGCTTTGGGTGGCTCATTCGGTTAAGCATCTGACTGCAGCTCAGGTCAGGAACTCGCGGTTTGTGAGTTCGAGCCCCGTGTCAGGCTCTGTGCTGACAGCTCAGAGCCTGGAGCCTGATTCGGATTTTGTGTCTCCCTGTCTCTCTGTCTCTCTCTGTCTCTCAATAATAAATAAACATTTAAAAAAATTTTTAAATAAAAAATAAAAAAATAAAAGTGTCATGTGAGACATGTTTTAATTTAAAACCACAGGATTTGACAGAAAAGGGAAGTCACATCTGCTGACGAAAAATATTTTTAAGAAGCTTCTGTAAAGGAGAGTTAAAGCAACAAGATCAAGAATGGTGGTTGGACATTGTCAATCAAAACAAAGGTAATAAGTGATGTAACTCGAGTGCTATGCTAAGCATTTTACATGCGGTTTGTGGTTTTTAATTGAATCCACAAACCAACCCTATGTGGTACATACTATTATTATCTGTGTCTGCCTATGGGTAAATTGGGACACAAAGATTAAGTAACATCCCTAAGTTCACCCTGCTGAGATTCCATGCAGGCCATCCAGTCCAGCGTTTGCATTATTTATCACTGCACTATTCTCTCTCACCATAGGATAATGGGCATATCTGGAAGGTCCAGAGTTTCTGCCTTGCTACTCATGTTCTATGCCACTGCTCACAATTCACATAACTTTTCTGAGCTTGTTATCTGCGTATACAATTCACGTATTGATGGATGTATGGAAAAGAGGAAAAACTGTACAAAGCCCTGACTGTTTCACAATACCTCCATCAGTTATGGATAGGTTGGAAACTCAGGAACATTTCATCCATTCCCCAAAAAGAATAAACAGATATTTCAGGAATTCTGAAGACAACTCTTTTATTCTGTCCTTCAGAAGGCAAGGAAAAATACTGCCTCACATAAAGGAAAACATTCTAATAGAGATAGATTCTTCCAGGGGGATCTGGTTGAAAACACTTAAAACCAAACATGAAGTCACTGAAAAAAACCTTGAGAAGCAATTGCTCTAAGAGAAGGAAAAATGACATAATTGGGGTCCCCTGGGCTGAAGTGATGTTATCCTGGGATGGAGTGTGACAAGAAGATGGAGAACACAAGATCCTCCGTCAGGACACCATGAGTGCCTCTGGAGGGAATTCCATGGTGAGGACATCAAGTCCTCTGTTTGGGATTCTGAAAGCATTCGGGTCCCTCTGCCGTATAGACAGTATTCTAGACTAGGAAAACAACCCCCTAGCTCTTTTAAATGATTGCTGTCTCCCTCTCTTATTATTGTGATGTACTTAATATGATATGTTGTCTTTATTTAATTTTAAGAATGCAAAATCACTTATTCCATGATGGAAGCAATTTTTTAAATGTTGCAGGTATGAAGTCACTTAACCCTAATGTCCAATTATATCTCGTACCCATAGTCTTATAGAATAGAGCCACACAATCAAAAAGAATGAAATCTTGCCATTTGAAACAACGTGGATAGGACTAGAGTGTCTTACGCTAAGCAAAATAAGTCAGTCAGAGAAAGACAAATATCATATGATTTCACCCATATGTGAAACTCAAGAAACAAAATGGATATAGGAGAAGGGAAGGAAAAATAACACAAAAACAGAGAGGGAGGCAAGCCATAAAAGACTCTTAAACACAGAGAACAAACTGAGGGTTTCTGGAGGGGGGCGGTCGGTAGGGGGATGGACTAAATGGATGACGGGCATTAAAGAGGGCATTTGTTGAGATGAGCACTGGGTGTTATATGTAAGTGGCAAATCACTAAATTCTACTCCTGAAACCATCATTACACTATGTGTTAACTAACTTGGATTTAAGTTTTAAAAAAAGAATAGAGCCACAAATTCATAATATAATGTATTATCAAACTTGGATATTTGATAAATGAATATCCACTCTTTGTAATATGGCTTCTGCCAGCCTTTTTAGTCCCTCCTTATGCTACCCGCTTCCAGGTGGGTAGCAAATCTACAAATCTACAAATCTACACATGTGCTAGAAGTTTCCACAACAAGTTCATCTCTCTGATTTGTGTGTTTTGCCCTTGTGTATTGTTCCCTGTTTTGTGTTCAGCAACCTCTCATGCATCTAGTGGGATGCGGCTCACAACCTCGGCTTCCCAAAGGCCCTCAGGGGCTCTCCCACTGTTCTGTAAGCCCAGCTCTACATGTTCCTGTCATGGCATCTTGTGTTGAGGACAGGGATTAAAGGCAAAGGCAAAGTGTCCAGGATATAGGAACTAACCAGTGCATGTTTGCCCAATAACTATGTTAAAAGTGGCGAATCCAGGAATAGAATTCAAGGTCTCCTGGTGCCCCACTATGTGCACGGCAGAATTCTAGAAACTAGGGGTGTTTCAATCCGGGTTCTTATGGGGAAGACATGTCACACATAAATGAGGTAATTGAGGAGTTGAAAGGGAAACCTTCCACAAAGGTGTAAATAGAATTAAGGGAAACCATTAGGGGTCATGAAACATGAAGGGCAGCAGGGCCTGTAGGAGCCAGTGTGAGGGTCAGCTTACCAGATGTGGAAAGAGCCACAGGTGAGAGATACCTGACAGGACCTATGGCCTTAGCAGCGAGGTTCCACTTCTGCTGCTGGGACCACAGGGAAGCCAAGAGGTCATTAGCTGACTCACATCTCTCACTGTTCTCTGTTTTCATAAAAATGCTTCCCGTTGGCCAATCCCACCTGGGAGCCAGAGGGTAAAGGATCCAGTTATTGTTGTCATAGACTCTGGGTCTGAAGTTCTCTCGTGTCCCGCAAGAGAGAGGGATGCAGGATGAAAAGCGAGACATGGCTGATGTCTGGGAAAAGACAAGAACCCCGAATAAGGGTCCTTGCCCTGTATTTATTAAGATCAGGAGGCTTAAAAACATGATGGGTGTGCACAAAGAGACAATGAATTGGTGAGCATTAACTCATGGGCATGAGGGAAAAGGGGTTTTGAAGATATACGGTGTTTGGGGTTTGGGTCAATATAAAACAAAATCCTGGCACTGGGCAGATGGGCAGATGGTTGTTAACAGCAGACAGGAGGCGCCGTGTCTGTTTATCTTAGCTAGCCTAGGGGATAAGACAGATAGGGTAAATAACCTCAGGGTTAACAAGGCACCTTTTCTTTTGTTAACCATCTGTGCTCTGGGCAGCATCACCCACAGCACAGTGCAGTGGTCTATGGCTGTATTTATCTGCTTACCTAATTTCATCCTTCCCTCCTGTGAAAGCAGCTTTCTGCTATAATACTAAATTGGGGGGCATTTTCGCCCTGAATGCCCAATCTTGCTTACCTCATATACCTTTGATTTTGGGGGCCTTTGCCCTTCTCTCTATTCTGGGTGCCTTTTCACCCCCTCTCCATTCTGGGTGCCTTGCACCCCCCTTTCTATCCTGGGTCTTAATCTTGTTTATCCAAACTTGAGAAAAGAAGCTCTTCCAACTTCTCCATCTCATCCTATGACTTTGTACTTCTTTATGCCTTGTTAACCCATTGGTGCAAGCCTAGGGAGTTCCTAATCTTATTCCCCAGTTGTAAGCTATAAAATTCAGCCTTCTGAGGCTTTGAACATGGTGGAACCAGATAGAATTGGAACCGAAGGTTGAACAAAGGTATCCAGCACAGAGACTGGAGTCCAAACTCTTCTTCAGCAAGCAGTCTGATGATGGTTTATTGTGAATTCTGGGGACCAAGATGAGATGGAGAAGTTGAAAGAGCTTCAAAATTAGAAAGGCAACTAATAGTGTACAGCCAGGATTAGTATAGTCAATCCTCATAAAGCATCAGAGCTAGTAAAGAGCTAGGCAGATTTCTGGTAGAAATCAGATGTGAGCCAATGGGACAGGAATCCAGAACTGAGTAGTTTTAATGAAATACAGAAGGTGTGGCCAGGATAAATTATCTAAAACAATACAGTTGGTTGTAGTGCCTTGTTTTCAAAATATATACAGATTTACTCATAGGTGAAGAAGGAGCTGGTAAGTCTACAGAACTGGTTTTGGCAGATAACAAAGAGGATTAAGATGTGACTCCTTCTTTATATGTTCATCAATCCATGGACATTTGGGCTTTTTCCATAATTTGGCTATTGTGGATAGCGCTGCTACAAACATTGGGGTGCATGTGCACCTACAAATCAACATTTTTGTATCCTTTGGATAAATACCTACTAGTGTAATTGCTGGAAGATGTGGTATATATATGCAATGGAATACTACTCGGTGATGAAAAAGAATGAAATCTTGTCATTTTCAACTACGTGTATTATGCTAGGTGAAATAAGTCAAAGACAGATATCATATGATTTCACTCATATGTGGAATTTGAGAAACACAATAGATGAACATAGGGGAAGGGAAGGAAAAATAAGATAAAAGTAGAGAGGGAGGCAAACCATAGGAGACTGGAGGGGAGGTGGGTGGGGAGGTGAGTTAAATGGGTGATGGCAATTAAGGGGGGCACTTTTTGGGATGACCACCGGGTGTCATATGTAAGAGATATATCACTGGGTTCTACTCCTGAAGCCAAGACTACACTGTATGTTAACTAACTCGAATTTAAATTAAAAAAAAAAAAAAGATAGGACTCCTAACTTTAGGAACATCCTAAATTGCTAAAATCAAAGGGGCTGGACGCATTCCAAGAGTGCTGTCTACCCCTTGGCATATCTTAGCTTCTCAGTTCTATTACATCTCTCTTGTGACCCCAATACTTGAGAATTATTTTTGAACATTTCCAAAAGACTCTGAAATTCTTTGACATCACGGCCATCATGCTTATAAAGTGGATATATATATATATATATATATGCACATATATAACAACAATATAACAAATGATTAACGTTATATATCAATTACACCATTATATATTAATTATATGCTAATTATAATAATATATTATTATAGATTTTATCATTATAAATATAAATATAATATTAAATACATAATTACATTATTAATATAATTATGTTATAATTATATTATATAATTAGATTATAATGATATTCTTATGTTCTTCAAAAAAATTACCAGTGAGTTGCCTTTTTGAATGTTATCTAAATTCTAATAAAATCTCAACACATCAGTTCAATCAAGAAAAAGGTCGTTTGGAAAAGTAATGGTTTCTCCAGACTATACCCGTTCCCTCTGCACCACCAACTCTTGTAGATGCCTTCTCGTTCTGCTTCAGCCCAGAATCTTTTAATGGGAAGAAACAGAAACTCAACTCAGACTAATTGAAGCAGGGAAAGAAAGTGGGAAACACAAGGGCTAGACTATGACTCATCTGGATCCAGGCCCTGGAAAGGCTCTGTCTTTTCTGGGTTCTCTGGTCTTTGCTCGACTCCTTTCTACAGACTCATCCCATGATAAGAAAGATGATCCCTTGCAAGCCCGGGTCCCCATTCTTCCACTTTACCAACTGCAGAAAAAAAATACAGTGTGCCCTGCTTTCTGCGGCACAATGTCCTGTTGTTGTCCCCAAGTAGCTGGGTCTTGTGCCACCACGGTGGCAGGTGAATGGGTGAAATGGTGATTGGGGGAGAGGAGTCATGTTTTAATTAACTCATGGGATCTCTCTCTTTCTCTGTGTCTGTCTTTTTCTTTCTATCTTTCTATCCATACATCTATTCACTTACTTATCTAGAAATCAATATACCTTTGTCTGGAGTGATAGCATTTGGAATCATGTTCATTTGAACTGAACTGAAGGACTTAAGGAGAGAAAGGGAAAGAAATGAAAAGGGACAAAGGGCACAGGTGTGCCGTTACTCCATCTTCATTCTGCCAGGAGGGCATCATGCATCATAATTACTTGGAACATTCACCCTTAGAAATCCCAGGCCTGAATTTTGTTCTTCTTTCCAGTGACCTAAGACCACTGGGATTTAGATATAAATATCAAGAAGCACCAACCCCCACTCTGCTAAATTGTAAGATGCCTCCTACACCCCTTCTTTCCTTCTGTTCTCTCTCACCTCCCAGCTTCTCGGTTAACTTAGACACACAAACTCGTTCCTGCCAAATGATTCAGCCCAGGGAAGCTGAAGTCTATGGATAATGCAGAAATAAATTTATTTGTAGTTCTATATCTTATCTCAAAAACTCATCTAGATGCTACAATCTCATCTACAATATAATGTTTTGGTTTTAAGGTAAAAGAATGTATCTACCAGTCATTTAAGTAAACTAGTAGTAGAAGAATTCCGCCCACCATATTTCTCCTTCGCCCTGCGCCTCTTCTGCACCCTTCTCTGAATACCTTCATCCAACAGACAAGGCTCAGCTTCCTACCTCACACAGAAACCAAACGTGGGTAAGCCCATGGGGATATGCCTGCCAGTCAGAGATCAATCCTGTGTTCCAGTATCACGTTCATACTAAAATTTCAGTTCCCGGGGCGCCTGGGTGGCTGGTCGGTTAAGCGTCCAACTTCGGCTCAGGTCATGATCTCATGATCCATGAGTTCGAGCCCCGTGTCGGGCTCTGTGCTGACAGCTCAGAGCCTGGAGCCTGTTTCAGATTCTGTGTCTCCCTCTCTCTCTGTTCCTCCCCTATTCATGCTCTGTCTCTCTCTGTCTCAAAAAAAATAAATAAACGTTAAAAAAAATTAAAAAAATAAAATTTCAGTTCCCCTAAGTGTTTTGACAATTACTAGATATTTCCCAAAAGAGGAAAGAGCAATTAAAGTTTTTCAGAAAGCAGCTGCCATGAGATATTTAAAATTATTGCCATGTCCATGGTGATCTTATTATCTGTTATATATATATTTTTTTATCAAGGTGGCATTTTTGAGGTGAGAAAGCTGCTGTTTTATGATTTAAGGCAAGATACCGCTGTTAAATTCGCACACTGTACCTGGCAATATGACAGGGCCATCAGCCAGTTTGAGAACGTGAAGTTGTTCAGGGTGCGGGAATAAGGGCACGAGTACTCTCTTGTTCTGCTGACCCACTGCTCCTGCTCTACTCCCAGGGGGTGTATTTGACCACTGTTCTCGGCTGCCCCTGGTTCTATCTGCAGGGAAGTTCCTCCTTGTACCTTATTCTTCTTGGATACAGTCTGATGTGGGTGTAAGAGACAATGTCTTCTTTGGGGGCCTTACAACCTTTGAAGCCTGATTCTTTTCTTGAGTGTCTCCCAAAGTCTCATCTTTAACTATCTGGTTGCATCTTCTCACTTAGCAGGACCCCGTTTTCCGGAATCTATTCTCTTTCAATTCTGCTTTCATGCTGGCCAGGTATCTTCTGATTTTTTTTTTTTTTTTTTTTGGCACTAACCTTTCCAAAGGCAGCCAATAATAGCCAATAGACACTAATTCTCTAATCCCATTATTCTATTTCTTTTAACGTACAAGTTAAAGACACTTACTCTGTCTCCCAAGTTACTACAGGCAACAGTTTTTTCCAGCTGCTTCCACAGTATGAAATGGAGAGTTCGTTTCTTATATATCCTCATCTCTCATATTGGCCTTACTGTTGCCTAGCAATGAAGCCAATGCCATAGATTACTGTTTTACGTTAAAGCAATATGATTCAAAATACCAATTTCTTTGTTAGCACACACTAAGCTATGTCTGAATAAGTGCACTCTTAAATAATAATAGTTTGAGGTAATGAAAGTTTATTTCTTATTCATACATAGTTGAAAATAGGTCAGGCAGCCCTTTTCCATCTGATAGTGGCCCCCTGTGGTCCTCTGTGGGCCCTGGTGGTCCCCTGACTTCCTAAGCTGCCACAGAAGAGTGGGAGGACTACATACGGTGATTTCAAAGGCCAAGCCTGAAAGGGGAGGTTACACCATTACCTACATTCCTCTGTCCAGAACCCAGTTAACAGGCCCCATCTAGTTGCAGGACAATCTAGGAAATGTAGCCTCTCTGTGTTATCTGAAAAAGGAAACGTTGTAGTAAACACATAACCGTTTCTCTGCTATAGGCAACTACAAGCTAGTAGTTAAGTGTCCAGGTTCTGATTTCACCATGCATAGGCCATGGGCCATTAACCAAGTTACTTAACCTCTGTGTGCTTCAGTTTCTTTCTCTGTAAAATGGGCTAATAAAAGGATTAGTACATGGTGGGCAGTGGGGGGGGGGGGTCATAAGTTTATACAGTAAAGCCTTGGATTGCAAGTAACTTGTTCTGTGAGTGTTCTGCAAGATGAGCAAACATTTGAAATAAATTTTAACCTGATAAACGAGCAATGTCTTGCAATATGAGTAGTATGTGACACCGAACATCACATGATCACAACTGAGCCAATGGTTCTCTCTCTCGCTCTCTCTCTCCCTCTCACTGCAGGATTGTGGGTAATCTTCTCCCATGCTTGGATGCTAAGTGTCAGGCCACGGTGTTTGGCAGGAATCAGTGGTTTTTCAGAACATTGGAAGATGCCCACATCTGGCACTAGTGTATTTTTTGTCACTTCAAAGCACCCGTGGACAGTCCTTTCTTTGCTTGCTTTTCCATACAAGAGGAAGCTTAGGAATACTTTGCTTCATTCTAGTTCAGGCTGCCTGCAGATTGTAGATCCTTTCCTCTGCTGCCTTATCCCCAGTTACATTAAATATAGCATTTGACACAAGTTTATTAATACTGTACTGTAGTCAACTTCCGGCCAAGTGTATACAATGGCCCTCGCTCAGAAATAGATTCCATTGAGCCAATAGATAGCAGTGATTCTCATAGGGATAGTGAAAGTTGTCCTATACAATAACCCTCCTCTCTCTTGTTTCCCTCACACCAGCCATGGAGGTTTTCAAAGGTAAGTGCAGGTTGATGTGTTTATTTTTATTTTGTATTTTATTTATTATTTTGTATTAGATTACAGTATTGTAATCATTTTTATATCAATATTTTGGGGTTGTGGAACAAATATCTGAGTTCCCATTCTTTCTTATGGGTAAATTTGCTTTGATATACAAGTGCTTTGGATTATAAGCATGTTTCTGGAATGAATTATGCTCACAAACCAAGGTGTTTTTGTATATATAGGGTAATCCGAATAAGTCTGGTCCACAGGAAGTGTTATGTAAGGTTATATAAGTGTTGAATAACAAACTGTTAATATGTCAGTACAGAGCACACCAGGATAATTAGCAAGTGTGCCATTTTCTAGAAAGTTTAGTTGGTTAGGAAGTCAGACATTTAAACGTCCTAACCCATATGGCTTTAAGGCCAAAATAGTGCAAACCTTCATAACTCATTTTGTCCTTTTACTTTAGCTCATTTCAGTTTTGCAGGATTTATTTCAGATTATGTGTTAAACCAGTGGGATGAGACATTAGTGAAAGTTCTTCAGATGTGTTCTCAGTCGAGGAGTTCTTCCTCAAGACACATAAGGAGTCGTCTGATTGACTGCCAAATTTACCAAGAAGTGAGTCTGCACGAGAAGATAATTGTCGTTCATTCATAAAATAACTGATTCATGTATCAAAACTTAATAAGCACTTAGCATGTGCCAGACACTGAGCTAACCAAAAAAAGCTACACATAATGGATTCTCCCTGTGACAGTAGAAGGAGATGGTATGTCTGTGGAGTAGCATTTCTTATTATCTACATTTTTACAAAGAAGGAGGCGCCTGGGTGGCTCAGTCAGTTAGCATCTAACTTCCGGCTCAGGTCATGAGGTCACAGTCCGTGAGTTGGAGCTTCGCGTCAGGCTCTCTGCTGTCAGCACAGAGCCTTCTTCAGATCCTCACCACCACCACCCCTCCCCCCGCTTGTGCTTTCTGTCACTCTCAAAAGTAAACAAATAAACTTAAAAAAGAAGGAGGAGGAGGAGAAGGGGGGGAGGGGAGGAGGAGGAGGAGGAGAAGAAGAAGAAGAAGAAGAAGAAGGAAGAAGAAGAAGAAGAAGAAGAAGAAGAAGAAGAAGAAAAGAAGAAGAAGGGGGAGGAGGAGGATGTGGAGAGGTACCTGGGTGGCTCAGTTGGTTGAGTGTCAGACTCTTGATTTTGGCTCAGGTTGTGATCCCAGGGTCGTGGGACTGAGCCCCCCTTTGGGCTTCATGCTGAGTGTGGAGCCTGCTTAAGTCTCTCTCTCTCTCTCTCTCTCTCTCTCTCCCCCGTCCCCTCCTCACACACACTCTCTCTCTAAATTTAAAAAGAAGAATGCAGAGTTTGAAAAGATACCACTGATGCTTGCTTTCTCCACTTACTATAGGAGAAGAGTTAAAATTTGCATCCAGGTTGTCTCATGTCAGTAGCTCCCTTCGTTTCACCCCTCCAGCATGTCAGCCAGAATGCTGGCAGGAAATGGCTGGTGCACTCAAAACGGGTAAGTCAAGGTGAGTTCTCAAAAGGGACTACAAATAAAAATGTGGGCAAAGTATGGGGAGACACCAGGGGTAATGTCATACAGTAGGGCTGGTAAAATCTAACTAAAGTCCCTACCTGTAGGTTTGAAAGGAAGAGAGAAGGGATGGTTGCCAGAAGCCAGAGAGAGAAGGCTCCCTGTCAGAAAATGAGAATTTCGGTCCAAGAGTGTAAGCAACCTAATGTGATCCCACAGGGAAGGAACCGAGGCAAGAAATACTCAATACTTCCTTCTCTTTGATTTCCTGCCAGGGACCCTCACTGACCAAAACAAGCAGAAGTCAGAGATCAGGGGAGCCCGTTGCTGAACGAGTCCATGCGAGTCAGCCTTCCAAAGAACCGAAGAAGAGAGGGAAAAGAAAGAAGAGTGAATTTGTGGGGGGCATCAGATGATATCACAGGTGAAAAATGGAGGAAAATGAATCTGAGGTAGAAAACAAGGTGGCCACCACAGCCACTCTAAAATTGGTTCACACACCTAATTGCACAGCATTTAAAAAATTATATTAGCCAAGATTTTACAATGGATTTAACCTAATTTTCATATAAACAACTCTCGTTTACTATAAATATTACCTCAGCTTATTAATACTTAATTATTTTATTATAGTAATAAACGACCTGGCCAAACCAGGTTTGGGAACAAACACATCACCCATTTCGCTCTCAACAGGCATGCATATCAGCGGGCAATAGCTGAAGCAGCAGACGTAACACAGGTGCCTGGTCTCTGTAGGAATTCAATGGCCAGAGGAACGGGTCATTATGGTTTACCAAGTGAGGAAGTACATCAGTAAAACCAGCACATCAGATTTAAAGAAAAGAGAGCCTCTAGTGAAGTTCTATGCTGAGCATCTGACTGTTTTGCTTGGAACCTTAAATGGAGAAATATGTGTCTGCCTAGAATATTCTAGAAGTCATTTTTCCTAATCTTTTCTTCCTTGCAGTATCAAAACTCTTGCGTTTCTTATTGAAGCTGTTGTTGGTAGTTAACATCTGTGCAGGCCTCATGTCTGAAAATCTCCTGGATCAGCATCTCCACTGCATGCCTGGTCCGTTTTAAGCGACCAGTTTGGCAGGCAACATAAATGATGAATGAATCCTGTGTGGTGAACTAGCAGCTTGTTTGGTGTGTCTGGCCGAGGTGCTTTAAAACTCATTACTTGTACCTACTGAAGCCTTTCTAATGGATTTAAAATAGATTTCACCACTGTTAACATGATTCTGCTCTTATATGATCTTCTCATGTTCCTGGTTTACATGTTGTTACTTGTCATTGTTAGGCACTATCCACAGACTTACATTTTTTAAAAAGTCAACCTGCATTCCAGGTGACAATTTATTATGTTCCATTTAGAAAAGAAAAACATTTACTACAAAGCTGCAGGTCTAATCAATGGACATTTGACCCCAAGACAGCATTTTTTAAATGTAGAATTTGTGTGTTTAATATTACAAATAAAACCAGGTGTCTACTAAAGTAGAGTGCTGGAATGTTCTCTGTATTAGACAGTGGTGAAATTTGCTTAATACTTCTACGTGGTTGTGATCCAGCTACCAAATGTTAATTGGCCTCTTTCTTGCCATGGATGAGGACAAGGGCTAAAATGACCAATTAGATACATTTCTTTCTCCAACTATTATGGTTGGTTCAGAAATAGGCATGTGATGGGGCCCTTGCGTAGCCCAGTTGGTTAAGTGTCCAACTTTGGCTCAGGTCATGATCTCATTGTTCGAGGGTTTGAGCCCTGTGTCTGGCTCTGTGCTTATAGCTCTGAGCCTGGAGCTTGCTTCTGATTCTGTGTCTCCCTCTGTCTGCCCTTCCCTGCCCAAGCTCTGTCTCTCTTTCTCTCAAAAATAGATAAACATGAAAAGAAAAAAAAAAAAAAAAAAAAAGAAGTAGGCATGTGACTCCAGCACAAGTCCAGTCACTTTTTTTCAAGGTTTAATATATTTGTATGATGGTAGAGTTTGTGCGTCTGTCTTCCTCTGGGAGTATAAACAATAAAGGTTATGGAAACAAGAGCTATCACAAAAATCTTCCTTTGCATGAAGAGAGCCATCTGCACTAGGAAATAATGGGAATAACTCATAAAGATAATCACCTAGTTGGCACATGAAGAAAAAATATTACCCATTTTTTCCCTGGTGGATAGCGTAAAATCTATAATCTTCTGCATTCCTATATGACTTATTTACGCAAATTCACACTTCAGTCTTTGAGACTTCAGATGCCTCTTAGCTAAGAAAGGGCAAGGAACTCTGATGGGCATACCACCAACCATTGCCCTTAGTAGGGGAAGGAAATTGGGGTTAACAGAAGAAGAAGAAATGGATGTAGACGACCAGGGGGAAAAAGTAGAAGAAAGGGAAAAAAGAAAATGGAAACAACATAAGCAATAAGTCACCGAATCTGGATTGAAAACCAAATTGTAATCAGATTTGGTGGTTGTATAAGGAATTAAAATAATCGAAGACAGACATTAGATAATATTTTTTGAAAGATTTATAAGGTCTTGTGCTTTTAAATTTCAGGATTCTGGAAGGGCTGGTGGTGTCAACAGCCAAGAAATGTTAGAGTCATTCAGAGAAATTGGATACATTAACAAAAAAGCCAAGTAAATGGAATTGCACACCACAAATGGAAGATCATATGATTGAGTCATATTCTTGACTTTGGAGTAACTTTGAAAATACAATATTTCTGGTAAAAACTTCTAAGAACTTTGTCACTGACAAGGCATGGCAAACTTAAAGTGATACCCCATTGCACAGCAGAGGCAAACCTGGTGTTTATTGATGCTTAGAATACTGCATTACTTTAAAGGAAATCTCGGGGCGCCTGGATGGCGCAGTCGGTTAAGCGTCCGACTTCAGCCAGGTCACGATCTCGCGGTCCGTGAGTTCGAGCCCCGCGTCAGGCTCTGGGCTGATGGCTCGGAGCCTGGAGCCTGTTTCCGATTCTGTGTCTCCCTCTCTCTCTGCCCCTCCCCCGTTCATGCTCTGTCTCTCTCTGTCCCAAAAATAAATAAAAAACGTTGAAAAAAAAAATAAAAAAAAAAATAAAGGAAATCTCATTACTGAGGGGAGGAAAATTAATTGGAGAAGATCCATAAAGAAAGAAAGAAATGCATAGCATGAGAGTCCAGGAAAAGTAAGTGAGTGTTTTGTTTACACAGATATTTGGGATTAAAGTATTTCACAGAAGGGTGTCTACATTGTTGGAACTTTCCCTGTGGGGTGATCAAACTCTTAAACAATGTTAACTATTTTAGAAGACAACTTTACACACCGAATCATTATAACTTCATTTCTTCTTCAAAGGGCCACATGAAATGTAGAAACATTTTTGATAGCTGAAGTGATTATGATGAATATAAATTATGGTATTGTATTATAAAATAAAAATGCCTTGAGGACTTCTAAAGTATTTGGAGTTTTTCACTAATCCTGATGTCTGTGCATGCAGAATTTTTGTGTCTGAATATCATTATTATTATTATTATTATGGCTATCATCATCATCATCATCATCATAAACATTAGCCTTCTTTATGTTAAATTACCAGTTATCCTTTCCCATTATGGGTTTAATGACTTTAGGTTCTCACTGGCTGGTCAGTACGTTTGGGTGCCCTTACTTTCTTTTTTTTTTTTTTTTAATGTTTATTTATTTATTTTGAAATAGAGAGAGTGAGCAAGCAGAGGGGAGGGGCAGAGACAGAGAGAGAGAGAGAGAGAGAGAGAGGGAGAGAGAAGAGAGAATCCCCAGCAGGCTCCACGCTGCCAGCCAAGACCCTGACACGGGGCTCCATCTCAGGAAACATGAGATCATGACCTGAGCTGGAACCAAGAGTTGGATGCTTAACCGACTGAGCCACCCAGGTGCCTGGTGCCTTATTTTCTAAGGAAGCGGAAGTGTATGTAAGCTGGAGTTAATGACTGACAGCTTAAAGGCACCCTGTTGTAAAGCTCCTTAGCCTTCTAAGTTGTGCTATTTGCCAGCCATTTTAGGTTCGCAGTAAACCTAACTCTCTGTCTCTCTCTCTTGCTTACTTGTTTGCTCATTCTCATTTCTGTGCATCTCACTGTGCCCCTCATATAAAGGCAGTCTCATGCATGATGTGGAAATAAATACACGTGTGTGCATCCTGTGTGCGTACTGCATATATGCACACACACAGTGTAAGGCATGAAGCATATGTTACAAGGAAGTGAAGGATTATGGTATTATGATTTCATAATAGACAATTATATTTATATACTTGAAGATATAGTAAAGTGAGTGAGATTAAGAAAGAAACCAAGACAAAGACTTTGATAGAGAAATATTAGACTGATGGCAGGATTACAATTCAAATTCTGAAATTGCAACTATAAAAGAATTGCAACGTAAAAATGGAAAATTATTTGAAGAAATGTTTGGTCCATACTATTTTCAGTGGCAGTCTACATTACATTAAACTACATGAATTACATGGTTTCAGCCATAAAAATTCAGTGCCTTTGAGCAAACAAATGACTAACATAATTTATATTTAGAGAATAATCTTTAGAAAATAAATGTAAACCGCTTGAAGCCAGGGATCAATCTTGTTCATCTCACTTCCCATCCACACCTAACCTAGCACTGCATACAGCAGGTGCTTAGAAAGGGTTTTTGAAAGAATGACTGTCAACTCCGCATAAACTCAAAACACATGGCTGGCTGGCTGGCTGGCTATGTCGATGAAACATGCATGCATATATAGATAAATGTATTGGGAAAAAATCTTTCATTAGTTATTTGATTAATTATAAATAAAACCACTTCATTCCTTGCAAAGATATTTATGTATTGTCTTTAAGTTAAATGGATCAATGAAACTTCCTGCCTTAAAGAGGACTGTGGTTCCTTTGAATGATACAACATACACGACGACATCTAAGGCTTGTTTGTTTCTACAATATTCAGCAGCATAGCTTTTTTAAATGTCAAGTAAAACTGAAGTTTATAAAATTTTGCAATGTGATTTCTCACATTTATTACCTACTTTTATTCAAAATAGTTGATGTAGTTTGTAGACTTTAAGGTACACAATTTTATCTCTATTTTGTTTTGAAAGCGCTACCTTAGAAAAAGAGATCAAATATGAATTGCCAAGGGTTACAAAGTTAGTATGTGGAAATATAAAATTAAAGAATGTTATTTGGGGTGCCTGGGTGGCTCAGTTGGTTGAGCTTCCGACTTCAGCTTAGATCATGATCTCACGGTTCTTGGGTTTAAGCCCCACGTCAGGCTCTGTGTTGACAGCTCAGAGCCCGGAGCCTGCTTCAGATTCTGTGTCTCCCTCTCTCTCTGCCCCTCCACCTGCTCACGCTCTGTCTCTCTCTGTCTCTCAAAAATAAATAAAAAAGCAAAACAAAAAACCCACTATGAATCTATTCATGGATATAGAAAGTCATGATGTACTGCTATGAGAAAAAAGCTAGCAGCAAAATAGTATGCACTGAAAAAAAAATAATGTATTTTTAATTATTATTTAATTAATTTAATTAGATAATTAATTAAATTAATTATTTAATTATGTAATAATTAAACTTCTATTCTACTTATTGAATTCACTTATTCATTCATTAAATGCACTGATCTCTCCAGAGTATGATTTAGTGCCTAAATTTCTTTCATTTACTTTGTATATTCTAATTTTACGAGTAACCTGGTTCAAAACTTTTGTTATTTCATTCTAAGCTTTTAAATGTCTGATTACCAAGGTAAGTCCACTGCTCAAAGGTTTTGTTTTTAAAATAATATAGGCAAGAAGTGCAGAAGTTTCCTTGTTTAGGATATATAGTCTGAGAAACTATTATCAAAATGAATTAAATAACTCGGTTAATGCACTGCCTGGAAACCAATAAATCAATGGATGACAGCCACACCTTCCCATAGTACCATTTATCTCCCCAAACATAACATTAATCAAACTTGTAATCTCTTGTTTAATATTTATATTCACGATTGGACTCTAAACCCCACAAGAACAGGGATATATTAATACCACCTGCCACTCGGTACCCATTACCACACAAAAGTGCCTGACACATAATATTCAGCCCAACAAATATCAGTTAAATGGAACAAAACTGAACAGGTGAAGCAGTATGGAAGTCATTTCAATCATTGTTGAAAATATGAGAAATTCCTACTGCAAAGAAAATTCAAACTACATCAAAGAAAATGAACTGAAGTCCTTAATGTATTTTATGTGTTATGTATGTATATATACAAATGTTGCTGTCTAAATGTGTGTGCATGTGTCCATTTTGATGCCATCTCTAGATTGCCATAGAGTTTGAATGAGTTGAGGATATAATAATAATAGTAATAGTAGCAGCAATAAATAATATATATAAACATTTATAGAGTCCTTACTATGTGCCAGGAATATGCGCTTTACATGAATTAATTCTCACAACTGCACTACTAGGTCATTGCAGTTTTATTCCTATTTTACAGAGAAAGAAACAGCCTAATTCTATAGGTAGTAGAAAATAAATGGAAAACAATGTCACCTTCACTGTTTGGCAAACTTCTTATATGACTACAGAAAAAGAAAAGGAAGGAAAGAAGGAAAGAAGGAAAGAAAAAGGAAAGAAAGAGAAGGAGACATTCCTAGTCAGAACTTGTGAAGTACACATAGGTACAGACCACTCAGTTAGAAGTCAGGTTATGCCTTCTGTTGCAGAAAGAAAAGAGAATTGAGTGTGTTTTTGTAGTATGTACACTTCAGTGCATTCCATTAATCAACGGATTCTTTTTAACCTCTGCCTTGCTTTTTGTACTGTAGACAGTGGACAGAAATGACTGAGTAGACAGAAAATAGCAAATTGCAATAAGTTATTCCAAGATTTCAGATATGCTAAACTACAGAATCAAGCTAAGTTTATGAAGAACAGGTGAGGGGCTCCTGGGTGGCTCAGTCGGTTCAATGTGCGACTCTTGGTTTCAGCTTAGGTCATGATTTCACAGGTTCGTGGGTTCAGGCCCCGCATTGGGCTCCATGCTGACAGTATGGAGCCTGCTTGGGATTCTCTCTCCCCGTCTATCTGCCCCCCTACCCCCGATTGCTTTCTCTCTCCCTCTCTCTCTCTCAAAATAAATAAATAAAAATAAAAACAGAATGAAACCACCAATAAAAAATGGACAAAACATTTTTTTAATGAATAACAGGTAAAAACATAGAATTTATTGATCTCTTGGAATGAGCCAGTCACCATGTAAAGCGCTTTTTATTGATCATTTCATTTAAGGCTCCTTACTGCACTTTGATATAAGCATTATTATTTGCTCACTGTAGATGAGGAAGTCAAAGTTAATTACCTAGCCCACGTCGCACATAGTAAGTGGCAAATTCTAGCACCCACACTGCTTACTGCTCTCTGTCCTCTTTGGAAGCCAAGTTGCATTTGATAAGGGCACGCTGGCACGTGGCCCAAACACAATAGCTATAAAAGTTGAGGTGGGAGCAGAAAAATAAGGCAGTAAGTTACTGACATGGGTCAGGCTCAAGCTAATAAAGGACAGACCCAACTGTGGTTCTGTGTGACAACAGGAAAAAAAGCAAGAGGCAGACACAAGAGCTATCTAGAAGATTCAATGGCCAGAACTTAGCGCCCATGAGATGCACAGTGAAGGTAAAGGGGAAAACCAGGGGAATCCTTTGGTTCCTGGCTAAGTGAGGAGCAAGTGTGTGTCCTAAAGATGCATAAAGAGTTAGGCAAGTGGTTTGTTAATTATTTCCAGTAGGAAAGTGTTGAATTTGAGGTAATTGCCATTCAGCTGGAGATACCCAGAAGGTAGATAAATATGTAGGAGTGAAACTCAGGAGAGAGATTAGCCCTATAGAAAAAGACATTGGAAGTTGTTAGCTTGGCGGTGAGGCAGTTATTAAACATAACTAAGGTCACTCAAAAATGCATATAGAGTGGATAAAAAGATAGGGAACCAATGACAGGAACCCTGGAACTACCCAACATTTAAAGAGCTCCGCCATGCTTCTCAGGATCAAGTCTTGATTTCTTCAAGACATTCTTTGTTGTTTGGTTTTAATTTTTTTTTAAGTTTTATTTATTTATTTTGAGAAGGATTGAGAGTGTGAGCAGGGGAGGGGAGGAGAGAGAGGAGAGAGAATATCCCAAGCAGGCTCCGCACTGTCAGTGTAGAGCCCAACATAGGGCTCCACATCACAACTATGAGATCATGAGCTGAGCCAAAACCAAGAGTCGTATGCTTAATGGACTGAGCCACCCAGGCATCGCAATTTGGTTTTAATTTTTAAACAGTGTGGTTATACTGAAAAATTATGTTTGGCTTCCAATAAATATTACTTGTATAAAATAATATAATAAATAAAATAAAAATAATAAAATAAGTAATATATAATTTAAAATAAAGATAAATATAAAACAACCAAATATAATGAAATTAGCATTATATGTGATATATTATAAATATATACATATAAGTAAATAAATATAATAAATATTAATAACTAACATCTAAGTTAAATAAATAAATATAAAATAGGATATGAAAAGTTACAAATACTTTTGTCATAGACCTGACATGTATGTGATGGCATGCATTTATTAAGTGACTTCCTTACAAAATATAGATTGCAGGCAACATCGACAATGTAAAGAAGCAAAAGTACCAATGATTTTACCAACTGGAGATAACCCTTATTCATGGATCTATTTGCCTCTAGTAATTTGTGGAAAACATAAAACATACTTTTCATGAAAATGAAATTAGAATAATGCTATGTATTTAGTTCGCTATTATTTTTATTTGCTTATTATAAAGCTAAAATTAGTATACACTACAATTCACACCTTTTAGAAATAAAATGCGGTTCAATAAGTTTTGGCAAATGTGGGTACCCATATACCCAACAGCCTCATCGAGGTATGGAACAGTCCCTTTACCCCAGAAACTTTCCTTAGGATCCTTTGCAATCAATACCTCCAACTGCGGAAAACCCTGTTCTGATTTCTACGGCCCCGGGTTAATTTTGCCTGTTCTGGAAAACTTCTTATAAATGGAAGCATGCAGAATTCCTAGGAATTCCTGCTTTTCTGTCCTGCTTCTTTGGATCAGTGGAACGTTTGGGAGACGCATCCATGTGGTCACGTGTATCAGTAGGGTAAATGGCTACATCACAATTCGTTCAGCCATTTACCTACTGATAGATATTTTGGGTGTTTTTAGTTTGGGGCTATTTTGGGAAAACCATCTTAGGTCATGCATTTGCAAATTTCTTAGACATATGTTTTCACTAATTCTGGCTTTCAGAACTGTCAGATAACATATTTAAGTTTATTCCATGCCACTGAATTTCTTAGGGAGGCAATAGGAAACTAGTACATTTTCCTTTTATTCTTTTCGGAATTTGTTTAAGCTAATAGTTTATGGGTAGACACAACCCATCCAAATCTCTCTGAACTTGGGGTGCCTGGGTGGCTCAGTCGGTTAAGCGGCCGACTTCAGCTCAGGTCATGATCTCGCGGTCCGTGAGTTCAAGCCCCGCGTTGGGCTTTGTGCTGACAGCTCAGAGCCTGGAGCCTGTTTCAGATTCTGTGTCTCCCTCTCTCTGACCCTCCCCCGTTCATGCTCTGTCTCTCTCTGTCTCAAAAATAAATAAACATTAAAAAAAAAATTTCAAATCTCTCTGAACTCATTCCAAATTGCTGTAGCAATTCACAGGAATTTAACTATAATCTCCAAAGACAAGATACCTAAGTCAGACATCTCTTTAAATGCAGAGTTCTTAAATAAAAGGGGCAAAAAGATGTGTATCTGCATGTACATTGGCAGGCAGTCACAAAAACTACTACGAAGTATATTTTTGCTTTAAAACGAACACCTATTATTGATACAAACATTTCCAGGATTTTGAGAATATCTGCCATTATGAAACTTGTCCAATTTTGTGAAAATTAAGATATAATCGACATGGTGAGAAAATTGTCTTGTTATTCCACTGCTCTTGAGACGTTTAAGCCCGTGACAGAAGCCTCCCCTTTTGCTGGCACTACCCACCCCTACCGCCTATTCCCTTGGCATCCCCCACACCCAGTCCTCGTTCAGTAACTTTAACCTATCCCTGTTTATAAATGACAGGAAAGGGAAACCCACTAACGTTTCTGCCTTGCTCCTTTTCCCATTTACAATGAAACTTTACCCGTGTTCACAGATGCACTTAGCATCTCCATTGAATCAATTGCTTGGCTGGAAAAGAGGATGTGGGTGGCAAAAGGGAGTTTCTGATCTTTGGTCTCAAATGACAACATAAGCAGTGAGGTACGTGGCCTTGATCCAACACTGCTTTATATATATTTTATGTATTTTTACTTCCTCGTGTTAAGAAACAGGTAATGCTTTACCAAGAATGTAGACTAACTGGTTTGCTGGGTTTATTTTTTTAAAAATTAAATAAAAGGAACAGAAAGAGAATGTTTCCTTTAACTTTAGTTTCTTTAAAATCCACCAATCAAATGCTTCAGTTAAACATTGAAGGGGCGCCTGGATGGCGCAGTCGGTTGAGCGTCCGACTTCAGCCAGGTCACGATCTCACGGTCCGTGAGTTCGGGCCCCGAGTCAGGCTCTGGGCTGATGGCTCGGAGCCTGGAGCCTGTTTCCGATTCTGTGTCTCCCTCTCTCTCTGCCCCTCCCCCGTTCATGCTCTGTCTCTCTCTGTCCCAAAAATAAATA
>NC_064812.1:20152723-20156273 GCF_023721935.1 Panthera uncia | reverse complement strand
CCCAAAAAAAAAAAAAAAAAAAAAAAAAAAAAAAAAAAACATTGAAAAATACATGAAAGAACAGCTATTTCATTAAAGAGCAAAAAAAGGGACAAATTTGGCTTAATATTTGGCTTTGTTGCAGCGATATAACAAACTCTAGTTCTGATGAAGAGAATGCTTTTATTACCAAGCTGCATTCTGGCTCATAAAACTTTTTGCATCAGTCTGGAAACTGAAAGTTTCTCACACATTTCTCTCCCCCCACCAAGGTAAATTTCATAAAGCATGGATTATAGTAATTTTCCCTTTTTAATATAAATCTGAGAGTTTGGGGCCTTGGGGAAGGAAAGGAAACTCTTACACTGTGGTATCTCTCTCCCTTTTAATTTTCTTGACAAATCAACATCCTGTTAAATCAAATACGTATCAAGTGCCTATGGCAGGCATTATTGAGATGCCAAGCATAGAAAGAGGGTAAGAACGGGGCCCCTGGGTGGCTCAGTTGGTTAAGTATCCGACTCTCAATTTCAGCTTTAGTCATGATCTCATGGTTTGTGGGATGGAGCCCCACATCAGACTCTGCCCTGAGCATGGAACATGCTTAATATTCTCTCACTCTCTCCCTCTGCCCCTCTCTCCAGCTCATATACTCTCTCTCTCTCAAATAAAAAAAATAAATTAAATAAAATAGGGTAAGACCCAACCCCTATGTTGAAACATGCAAATAAAATTTTGTATATTTTTAAAGATCTATCTTTTTATTTTAATTTTTTTAAACATTTATCCATTGTCTGAGAGACAGAGTGTGAACAGGGGAGGGGCAGAGAGAGGGGGAGACACAGAATTCGAAGCAGGCTCCAGGCTCTGAACTGGCAGCACAGAGTCCGACGCTGGGCCCGAACTCACGGGCCATGAGATCATGACCTGGGCTGAAGTCAGAGGCTTAACCGACTGAGCCACCCAGGCACCACCTAAAGATCTATTTTTTTTTTTTTTTAATCTCAAAATCAACAGATTCAATTTTTAGTGATTTGGGGGGAGGGTCTCACAAACTAAAAAAAATACACATATGTAAAAATAACACTCATCCTCGCCCAACTCAAGGGCCATAATTAACCAGACTCTTTAGAGTGTGAACAACTTGTTCAGGTTGCTCAAGAAAGTCTCAATTTAAAAACAGTCTCTGTGCTGAAACTCCCTCAGTCCTGAGTGGGCTAGGGCACAGGGCCACCCTGCTCACACATGACCAGATTCAAGTTAGTTTAATTTAAAAAGCACTCAATGGTTTTGCTCAGCTGAGTCTAGTGCTCTGCTACAAATAGTATATAAACTTTCGCTCCAACCAAGCATTTGATTGTTTGTCAACGTAACACACGTAATGAACAGAATGTTTTAATTTTATTTATCTCTTTATTTGAAAAAGCAGTAATACTTTTCAAATGATAACAAGGTGCCTGATACTTTTCAAATGATAACAATGCCTTATACTTTTCAAATGATAACAAGGTGCAAGCCTTCAAATCATATGGGTCTCAGTTAAACAAGAAATGTCAGCTGAATGCAAACAATTTATAATTGCTGAGGGAACAGTAACTTACAATCACCTCCCTCTGGGGCCTTGCATCTATATTTTTAAGTGACAGTGTGAATGAACATCTGTTTTTATAGCGATGTAGATTAAATGTTCCAGGATCTGAAGGAAAGGTATTATACCATTTGCTTTTTCAAGAATGCTGCTGTTAAGGTAATTTGGAGCATAAAACAAACACATTAACTCAATCCAAGAATGTATATTGTCCTTTCATGTAACTACAATAAAAATTGGTGAGCTATCATTGGCTTTCAAAACTGCACAGTTTTACTGACTGATTTTATTGACTGAAGGAAGCGAGGTCTCCATTTCAATGTGGCCACTCGGGATTTAATGTTATTTTTTTTTCTATTTGTGCGGTGTTTAAAATTATGGTTTTCAAAAGTTAACAAATTCTGACATCATTTAGCACACTGAATTTAATCGTGATAAAATTACATTTTGCCAAAATAGAATCCCCAAATATCTGAATAGTTACTTGTAATTATCTGAGGTTCACAAGGAAGAATTGCTAAGGAAATACTCCAAGCAACAGTTCCATTCACTAAAGATAGTAAGGTTATTATTAATAACAATGAATGACACTGATTTGTTCCCATGCTGGGATAAAGTTTCTGTCCTCGATTTTCTCCTAGATGGCTCACATTTAGTATTTCTTGGAAAGAACTGCTGATTTGATCTGGCCATTTCCTCCCTCGTCCTATTCTCTCCTCAGCCCTTGTAAATGGCATGGCCACCCACCCAGTGAATTAGCCAGAAGCCCAGGTCCCCATCCTGATTCCCACTTTCTCCTCTCTATTTCCTTGCACCAATTGCCATCCAGTCTTCTTTATTCTGTCACAAGTGCATCTGGAATCCCTGTCTTTCTCTCCCTCTCCACTCCTGCCACCTTAGACCGGCCGCCATTGCTTCTTTCACGGATCAGCACGACGGTCTCCTGACTGTGCCCTCTCCACTCTTACCCACTCTAAGTCCATATAACATTAAAGGTGTGCTTAAAACATACACCGGGTCACTTAACTTATCTCTCTCAAAGCTATGCTCTGGTTTCCTGTCACTCTTGGGAAAAAATCCTAATTTCTAACCTTACCTGGAATGATCAGGCTCTGGCTCTGACTTCAGGCTCATTTTCTCCT
The DNA here is from genome assembly GCF_023721935.1 of Panthera uncia. Taxonomy (NCBI): domain Eukaryota; kingdom Metazoa; phylum Chordata; class Mammalia; order Carnivora; family Felidae; genus Panthera; species Panthera uncia. Next base: position 20,153,564 of record NC_064812.1, on the reverse strand, counting down.
GCTCCTTGACACAGCGCTGGCTTTATCTCCACTGATTGTCTTAGTCCGTTCACGCTGCTATAACAAAAACACCATGAACTGTGTAACATATAAACAACACAAATTTATTTCTTATAGTTCAGAAGGCTGGAAAGTCCAAGATCAAGGTCGCGTGTCTGGTGAGGGCCCACTTCCTGGTTCATAGGCAGTGTCTCATGTGACAGAAGGGTCAAGGGAGCTCTTTAATAAAGGCACAATCCTATAGATGAGAGTTTCATCTTCATATACCTATTCATCTCCCAAAGACTCTGCTTCCTAATACCATCACATTGTGACTTAGATTTTAACAAATGAATTGGGGGTGTGGGCACAAACATTCAATCTAGAGCAGATTCCACAAAGAAGCCAAAGCTTTTTAGAGTCTTGACACAAATATTCCTTCCCCCACCCACATTATCCCCTCTTTTTGCATTGTTAAAATGTCACCTCCTCAGAGATGCCTTCCCTGACCACCCAGAATGAGATACTTTCCTTCCAGCATTTATTATGACTTGTAATTGTTTCCTTATTGGTCTCTACACCGTGTTTGGTGCCTTCCCACCACAAACACGTAAGTTTTATGAAGCTTGGGGCTGGGGTGTCTTGTCCACTTTTGAAAAAAAAAATTTTTAACATTTATTTATTTTTGAGACAGAGAGAGACAGAGCATGAACGGAGGAGGGGCAGAGAGAGAGGGAGACACAGAATCGGAAACAGGCTCCAGGCTCTGAGCCATCAGCCCAGAGCCTGACGCGGGGCTCGAACTCACGGACCACGAGATCGTGACCTGAGCTGAAGTCGGACGCTCAACCGACTGAGCCAC